>NW_020175490.1:3253004-3254664 GCF_003031525.2 Neophocaena asiaeorientalis asiaeorientalis | reverse complement strand
TTTCTTTCTTTCTTTCTTTCTTTCTTTCTTTCTTTCTTTCTTTCTTTCTATTTTTCTCCCTCTTATTCTGAGCTGTGTGGATGAAAGGCTCTCAGTGCTGCAGCCAGGAGTCAGTGCTGTGCCTCTGAGGTAGGAGAGCCAACTTCAAGACACTGGTCCACAAGAGACCTCCCAGCTCCATGTAATATCAAACAGTGAAAATCTCCCAGAGATCTCCATCTCCCCACCAACACCCAGCTTCACTCAACGACCAGCAAGCTACAGTGCTGGACACCCTATGCCAAACAACTAGCAAGACAGTAACACAGTCCCACCCATTAGCAGAGAGGCTGACTAAAAGCATAATAAGTCCACAGACACCCCAAAACAAACCACCAGACGTGGACCTGCTCACCAGAAAGACAAGATCCAACCTCATCCACCAGAACACAGGCACTAGTCCCCTGCACCAGGAAGCCTACACAACCCACTGAACCAACTTCAGCCACTGAGGAAAGACACCAAAAACAATGGGAACTAGGAACCTGCAGCCTGTGAAAAGGAGACACCAAACACAGTAAGATAAGCAAAATGAGAAGACAGAAAAACACACAGCAGATGAAGGAGCAAGATGAAAACCCACGAGACCTAACAAATGAAGAGGAAATAGTCAGTCTACCTGAAAAAGAATTCAGAATAATGATAGTAAAGATGGTCCAACATCTTGGAACTAAGTCCAGGAAGCACAGAGAGCCCCATACCGGATAAATCCAAGGAGAAACACACCAAGACACATATTAATCAAACTGTCAAAAAGTAAGTACTAAGGAAACATATTAAAAGCAGCAAGGGAAAAACAACAAATAACACACAAGGGAATCCCCATAAGGTTAAGAGCTGATCTTTCAGCAGAAACTCTGCAAGCCAGAAGGGACTGGCAGGACATATTTAAAGTGGTGAAGGAGAAAAACCTACAACCAAGATTACTCTACCCAGCAAGGATCTCATTCAGATTTGATGGAGAAATTAAAATCTTTACAGACAAGCAAAAGCTGAGAGAGTTCAGCACCACAAAACCAGATTTACAACAAATACTTAAGGAACTTCTCTAGTCAAGAAACACAAGGGAAGGAAAAGACCTACGATAACAAACCCAGAACAACTAAGAAAATGGGAATAGGAACATACATATCGATAATTACCTTAAATGTAAATGGATTAAATTCTCCCACCAAAAAATACAGACTGGCGGAATGGTTACAAAAGCAAGACCTATATATATGCTGTCTACAAGAGACCCACTTCAGACCTAGAGACACATACAGACTGAAAATTAGGGGGTGAAAAAGATATTCCATGCATACGGAAACCAAATGAAAGCTGAGGTAGCAACTCTCA
This sequence comes from Neophocaena asiaeorientalis asiaeorientalis, assembly GCF_003031525.2. Classification (NCBI taxonomy): domain Eukaryota; kingdom Metazoa; phylum Chordata; class Mammalia; order Artiodactyla; family Phocoenidae; genus Neophocaena; species Neophocaena asiaeorientalis. The sequence goes on along the minus strand of NW_020175490.1, from coordinate 3,253,287 downwards.
TATCAGACAAAATTGACTTTAAAATAAAGACTATGAGAAGAGACAAAGAAGGACACCAAATAATGATCAAGGGATCGATCTTAGAAGCACATATAACAATTGTAAATATTTATGCACCCCACATAGGAGTACCTCAATACATAAGGCAAATACTAACAGCCATAAAAGGGGAAATCAACAGTAACACATTCATACTAGGGGACTTTAACACCCCACTTTCACCAATGGACAGATCATCCAAAATGAAAATAAATAAGGAAACACAAGCTTTAAATGATACATT
>NW_020175490.1:3218948-3252738 GCF_003031525.2 Neophocaena asiaeorientalis asiaeorientalis | reverse complement strand
CAATAGGATTAGAAATGAAAAAGGAGAAGTAACAACTGACACTGCAGAAATACAAAAGATCATGAGAGATTACTACAGGCAACTCTATGGCAATAAAGTGGACAACCTGGAGGAAATGGAAAAATTCTTAGAAGTGCACAACCTGCCAAGACTGAATCAGGAAGAAATAGAAAATATGAATAGACCAATCACAAGCACTGTAATTGAAACTGTGAATAAAATTATTCCAACAAACAAAAGCCCAGGACCAGATGGCTTCACAGGTGAATTCTATAAAACATTTAGAGAAGAGTTAACACCTATCCTTGTAATACACTATACAAAATACAAAATACTAGCAAACAGAATCCAACAGCACATTAAAAGGATCATACACCATGATCAAGTGGGGTTTATTCCAGGAATGCAACGATTCTTTAATATATGCAAGTCAATCAATCTGATACACCATATTAAAAAACTGAAGGAAAAAAACCATAGGGTCATCTTAATAGATGCAGAGAAAGTTTTCGACAAAATTCAACACCCATTTATGATAAAAACCCTGCAGGAAGTAGGCATAGAGGGAACTTTCCTCAACATAATAAAGGCCATATATGACAAAACCACAGCCAACATCATCCTCAATGGTGAAAAACTGAAAGCATTTCCACTAAGATCAGGAACAAGGCAAGGTTGCCCACTCTCACCACTCTTATTCAACATAGTTTTGGAAGTTTTAGCCACCACAATCAGAGAAGATAAGGAAATAAAAGGAATCCAAATTGGAAAAGATGAAGTAAAGCTGTCACTGTTTACAGATGACATGATACGATGCATAGAGAATCCTAAGATGCTACCGGAAACCTACTAGAGCCAATCAATGAATTTGGTAACGTAGCAGGATACAAAATTCATGTACAGAAATCTCTGGCATTCCTATACACTAATGATGAAAAATCTGAAAGTGAAATCAAGAAAACACTGCCATTTACCATTGCAACAAAAAGAGTAAGATATCTAGGAATAAACCTACCTAAGGAGACAAAAGACCTGTATGCAGAAAATTATAAGACACTGATTATATTAATTAAAGATGATAGAAATAGATGGAGAGATATACCATGTTCTTGGATTGGAAGAATCAACATTGTGAAAATGACTCTACTACCGAAAGCAATCTACAGATTCAATGTAATCCCTATCAAACTACCACTGACATTTTTCACAGAACTAGAACAAAAAAATTCACAGTTTGTATGGAAACACAAAAGGCCCTGAATAGCGAAAGCAATCTTGAGAATGAAAAACAGAGCTGTAGGAATCAGGCTCCCTGACTTCAGACTATACTACAAATCTACAGTAATCAAGACAGTACGGTACTGGCACACAAACAGAAAGATAGATCAATTGATCAGGATAGAAAGCCCAGAGATAAACCCATGCACATATGGTCACCTTATCTTTGATAAATTCATGAAGAACCCAGGGGTAAGACAGGAATAAAGACACAGACCTACTAGAGAATGGACTTGAGGATATGGGGAGGGAGAAGGGTAAGCTGTGACAAAATGAGAGAGTGGCATGGACATATATACACTACCAAACGTAAAATAGATAGCTACTGGGAAGCAGCCGCATAGCATGGGGAGATCAGCTTTGTGCTTTTTGACCACCTAGATGGGTGGGAAAGGGAGGGTGGGAGGGAGGGAGATAGGAGGGGGAAGGGATATGGGGACATATGTGTGTCTGTGAGTGATTCACTTTGTTATGAAGCAGAAACTAGCACACCATTGTAAAGCAGTCATACTCCAATAAAGATGTAAAACACAAAAACAAAAACAAAAAAACCCCAAAGATTACAACATATGAATTTTAGAAAGGGGTGGAACACAAACATTCAGACCATAGCAATTACCCAGTTACAGTGCACTGTTTGTTTCCTCCCAGGATCACAACTAACTGAAGTAGTTTGAGTCCAAAGAAATACAAGTTTCGTAGAAGGTATTTATAGGTATGATTATTTTACCTATCCTGTTACATTTCTCACCTTAATATAAATTCCAAAAACTGCATAAGACAGTTCGTTACTTTAGCTGTGTGATTATTTCTTTCTGTGGTCAGAAAAGCCTGTGAGCTAACCCTTTATCCAAGATATCACTACTTCCAAATATGCTACATTTTAATATTGCTTCAAAAATTAAGATGATTTAATGCAACAGTTTATAATTTCAAAGAGTATAAAAAAGAGCTGTATTCTGGCCCTCCTTATTTTTGGGTTGTACCTTAATGATTTTGTATTCCTTTTACATTTTCTACAAAGGCTGTTTTATAATAAATAATAAGCAAACCTCCATTATGTTAGTGATATATCATTTTTATGAAACAGATATGATTTGAAAAGACAAAGGTTTTTGTTATCCAATTGCTGCCACAAAGATTGGCTTACTTGACCAAAAAAACCTGTCAAAATTAAAATTATATTTGTTAGACATTATCCAAAATTAAATTGTTTAATTCTACAAAACTTCATCCAGCAAGTTTTAAATTACATTGAGTACATTTTCTAGTTCACCGATGCTGGCAGGCACACCAGATGGTTAAGTGCTTCATAGCCAGATAGTCTATAGGGACCTCAATAGGGGATTTTCAGTGACTCAAGTGGATCAGTTTTAATACTTGTTATTAAAGTTTTCCAAATCTAAATATTTCTCCCTTATGATCTGGAACTTTGGGGTTACAGTCAAGCAAGTATACAAATGTTTGACTTGACAGGTACAACGATGCTTTGTGGGAAACATTCCAGCCTTGTCTACAAATTATTTTCTGCAGGGAGATAGGGATACCTTTTCTGTAATTTTTTGGCATTCAAAATAAAATATCTTATCCTGCCACCTGATCATCTGATTCTCAAAACATATGGATGCTGTCTCAGTCAGTAATAAGAAACAAAAAACAGTGTTTTAGGACCTCATTAAATATACTTGAATAATCTGCTATCCTTTCATTAAGTGCAGATAGAGAAAAGCAGGTTGATTACTTTTACCCTTTAGTTGCTTACACATTTTACAGTATAGCCTGTGTCAAAATAGGTTACTGGATGGCACCTGCTTAGCCCCACCTACAGAATTGGGTTCACGAATATCCTATAATATTATATACTCAACTTTTATTGAGAAACACTATTTAGACCATTTCTGCATTTGTTGTAAACTATCTCTAAAGAAAATATTTTTTACCCAATGTCCTCCAAATAAGTCTCACATTTAACCTATTTTTATGACTTCATCATCAAGATGATCCTTCTTGGAGAACTTGTAAACTCAATATTTTATGGTAACAGGGATTACATAATCAATACTTTTCCTTTTGTCCACACTGATTACCAAGCAGTTCAGGATAAATGCTATATTCAATTATTGTGTTTCCATAGTTGCTCTTTCCTTCTTTTTCATGCCTTTTTCTTTATTTCTTTTAAAATAATATACATGTATGTGTGTGTGTGTGATATTCATATATATATATGTAATGCATATATACATATATGTATAATTACATAAATATGTAATTTCATATATGTGAATTCCATAGTATATTATGTATATACATTTTCATTATGTTTTAAAATCATCTGAATTCCATTTTGTTAAGAATCAAGTTATGAATAGATATGAAAATACTTTCTGAAATTTCATATGAATACATGTAAAAATAATTTCTTCTTCTCTTCTTCAAAACTAACTGCAGATGTCAAAACAATTTACATGCAATGGACATTAGAAAAATCAGTAATTTAAAAATGGGGTTTGTTTTCCAAATTCCAAATACAAGTTTCCTAATTTTTAGAATTATTAACAAAGAACCATTATATATACAAAAGAAGTATGTATATGTAGATTCCCAAAGTATTTAAATAGTGTCATCAGGAACTTATTCTTATCATTTATTTTACAGACAAACACATCATGACTAGTTAATGATCAATTATTTTTCTTCTTTGCTTTGACAAATGAAAGCATTCCCTCTAAGAAGAAACTGCATGAACCGTAGTTCATGAGTGCTTACTTAATTCTCGCATATACTCAGTGGCTTTTGTGGGAGGCCAATAGCTGAAGTGAGTGTGGGCTGGGGCTTTTTCTGGGACTCACCAGGATTGCTGCCTTGGTAGGAGTGCTGGAACTGGAGTGGCTAGAGCTGAAGCCTGGCATGGGATAGGCCTTCTCCTGGGGTGCACTGGGAGTTGCAGCTTTGGCAGGGGGTGTTGGAACCAAATATGGGCTGGGGGTGTGCTAGGGTGGACTTGGCAGGCTGGCTAGAGTACCAGGTGCTTTTCAGTCTGCTGCCTCTGTGTTGGGACTTGGAGAGAGTAAATTTGTGTTTGTGCCCTTCAAGAGCAAAGTCTGGTTTCCTACAGCCCTCTGGCTCGCCCTGTGGTAAATTGGTTTTCAAAACCAGTTAATGGGGCTCATCTTTCCGGTGATGGCCCCTGGTGTTGGGGTGCCCAATGTGGAGCTTGAACCCCTTGATTCTTAGGGAGGACCTCTGAGATTGTGATAGCCCCTTTCTCTTTTGGGTTGCCTGCTGGGGGTTGTGGATCCTGATTAAATCAATTTTCTTCTTCTGCTAGCCATCCTGGTGAGGTTTTTTCTTTACATCCTTAATTGTAGAAGAGCTGCTCTGCTAGTCTCCAGGTTGTTTTCAGAGATCATTATTTTATATGTAGTTGTAGTTTTGATTTGTCCTTTGGAGGAGATTAAGCTCAGGATCTTCTTACTTTGCCATCTTGATCACTAGTAATAGACTATTCATCCATTGAAAAATCTGAAATTTTTTCAAGCATGGCTGACAGGGATCTGCATCTCAAATTCATTCAGACTGGATTAGTCATTTCTTAGCCCAACAATATTTAACCTTGCTTATAAGTAGAATGATTATACAATTTATCATGCAAACTGAGATATTTTCAAGAGTAAAAGGGGGCACTGTTAATATTACACTAGGGTGTCAGGTGTAAACCAGAACTTTGCAGTCAAAACAAAATATAGGGGTCAGCTGTAAGCCTATGTTCTGGGGACAACAGAGGTAAATAAGGCATTGCAAGCAGCTCATAATTTTTGAATTTCTCTTATGTTGTAATTGAGAACTGATCAAAACCATTGACAGAAAAAAAATGATCAATGGGAGAGGTCATGTGAAAGTCCAGAGGTGAAGTGGTCTTAGTTGTCCAGGCAATCTCTGAGTCTCCTTTATTGTTTTTCTTGTTCTTACTTGACTAAAGGTTAATTAATCCATGTCTCTGAGGACTTACATGTGAACCTATCAACACTCTTTTTTTTTTCCAAATCTCAGAAACTTAGGATAATAGAAATTCTGTGAGGTATCTAGAGCTGGGGATCCGGAATAAGGATCCAGTGTTTGAGATCAGAGAGTTCTGGGCCCAATGGAAAGCAATTCAAGCTTTCTCAGTTTGGAAAGATATTAAAGGGTGATGCACATGGGTTAATAGAATGGATTCAATGGATTCTATTTCTGAAAAGCCAAATTAACTTTTAGACATATAAGAAAATTCAAAAATAGGCCTAATACATTATTTATTGAAGCTTTGTTTATTGCATATTATATTTTATACTTTCCAAACCAATTTAAAGTTGTTAACAAATAAACATAATAGTACCTTTCTAAACAAAACAACATAGACTAGTAAATTTGAAGATCAAGTGACTTTATCAGGCAAGCAAATTTCACTTCCAATTCTAATCTATGTTGAATCAAAGCATTTTATAGCTGGGAGGAATTATAGTGCAATTTAATCAAACTTCTGATGTGAACATAAAGGCTGAGCCAGTGTGCTTATATGACTTGCCCAAGGCAAAGGGCAAGTTATGGGAAGCTCATTGGTGGCAGAGAAGGATCTAAAAAAAAAACCTTCTCATGTCTCTGAGAACATTGTCCTTGTGCTTGGGGAAATCTGGATGAGGCAAAGCTAAAAAGAAGTCAGCAGTCCTCAAAAGGATTTGGACTTCCATTAGCTTTGGGCAGAATAAAGCAAAAGAGGAAAAAGAGCAAAATAACGTGCCTATTGAGTTCCTATGAAAATAAATATTTTAAGAAGGCTCTTAAGGATTATCAAAGGTTCAGTTTTCTTTTTCCTCAGCTTCATATCTTTCTAGAAATAGATTTGTATCAAGAATTCTTGAATCATTCAATGATTGGTTGGTTCCAGACTCTGTGGACATGAAACTCCACTTTCCATTGTATCTCATTGCTTTCACTCTTTCATTTTTCCTTTAAGAGGAGTGGCTGCCACATCTTTGGAAGAGATCAAGAGAGTATAGGTTGAAAATTATCATGTGATTGTCTCATGGCCTACTTAAGCAAACTTACAGTTAAAGTATTTGCTGGTAGAATGCTCTAGGAAGTCATTTACCCATACCTTCCAGGAAAGTATGATCTAATATTGTTAGATTCTGTACTCTCTGCATTCTCTTGGCTCTGCTTTCAAAATTAAGGTGGACACTTCTCAACATATTCACTACTGTTGCTCTGGTCCAAATCACCATAATCTCTCATCTAAGTTATTGCAATAGCCTCCTAACAGCTTTTCCTGTTTTGGTCCCTGTCTCCTTCCAGTCTATTCTCATCACAATGGTCAGATTGATCCTGTTCTGATCCCACATCTCTGCTCAACATCCTCCGATAGTTTTCCATATCACTCGGGGAGTACATACATAAAATACATACATACATAAAATAAGTAGAAATTTTAAAAAATAAAGTTTTTACAGTGGCACTTTCCTCCCACTCTTGGACTTCTTTACCTTTCCTCAACAATTTGCTCACTCTGTTTTAGTTAACTGACTTCATTTATATTCCTTAATTATACAAGGCATACTCTCTCTTCAAGGCTTTGCACATGCCGTTCCCTCTACCTTCCATGTTTTTCCCTCAGAAAGCCACACAGCTTCCTCATCTCTTTCAAGTTTCACTCAAATAATACCTTCTTAGTGAGACCTTCCCTGAGCATCCCATTTAAAAATTAAATTTAAAAAATGTTTAAAAAGTAAAACCTATATCCCCAGTGGTTAGTATGTGGTAGGCACTCCATAAATATTAATTCAGTGAATGAAGGACAATCACTTGTGCCCCATTAGCTGTGACATTCACAACTATCAGCACTAAGCATCTCTTCTTGTCTCTAGCTTCTCTTGGGGAGCATAAAATAACATGTGTAGATTTGATGGTTTCAAATCCAGAACTGGAGTGAAATCTCCATGTGACTTCGGACTCAAGACTACAATCTTTGGAACAACAGCAACAATGAAAATGCAGGTACCCACTTGAATTTGTTTTTATTTTAACAAATCAGGATGATAAAAAATACACAAAAACCTTATAACTACCATCTATATCTGCACAATTTTATATGAGAAAACATTTTAATTCTAAAAGAGTAGGAAAAATACAGTTTTAGAATAAGGAACGTTTCTTCAAATTAAAAAAAATTAGCTTCACAGAAACTCTCTACAATCTCTTGATTTTTTCTCCTGTGCTCACTATGGTAGGTGGGTCCATAAGAGACATGAACTTTGGACTCTAGACTTGCAATCCTGCTGTGAATGAGTCCCAACCATCCACAGACAGAGCAGGCTCCCTCTGCCCACAAGGCTGCAAGACAGAACAATGCTTGTGTCTTCACTTTATTAAAAGACAAAGCTAAGGGTTTAAGAAAAGGTTTTGGGGTTAAGATGTTGTGTATAGAAACAAGAGTGAAAATTTTAAGACTTAAGGAATTTTCTTGGGAATACTCATTCTTTGTATGTAGGAACAAGAGTGAAAATTTTAAGATTTGAAAACTTTTCTTGGGAATACCCATTCCGCATTCCTTTTGCAGTTCAAGTATCTGAATGTTGACTTATCTGATTTTACCAAAGAGAAAGCATATCATCAAGAAATGAGAGTTAAAGAGAAACCATTAAAACATATAGGAGGAATGTTAATCATCTGAATTTTGCCTTGGAGCAGATTGGAAGCTTAAGAAGCCCAAAACAAAATTCAAATTTGTAGGGCTTCTTAATAAATAAACAGTAATTTCTACACAGGCTGACTCCTTTGCTTGCTTTTAAAGCTTTCCATAAGACATAGAGGGCAACAGTATATTTTTTGAGGATTTAGGATGCTTAATTATGAAAAGGTCTAAAAGGTAAGAAAAGGTCAAACCTCTTGGTTAATAATTGATAATGAACAATGTATGAAACCACAGGCACATTAAAATGGAGGAGCAGTTCAGATTTCAATTTCTTTATAAGACTGGCTTTCTAACTAATGCACAGTTTTCACCATATTTTCAGTCTGTGAGATGTTTGTACTTCTTGATGTCACAAGTTAAACTTACAGATGATATACTGAAGTTGAGAGCTTCCTTGAAACAATTTTGGGGTATATTATAATATTGTAAAGAAACTGCATCATTCAAACCTTCTACATACATGTGAACACAGCACATCACCACTAGTATTCTACAACATATCAGGATCTATTATGCTGTATTAATAAGGCATTCTAAATGCTGTGGGTATATGTTGCAGGTATATTTGGAACTTTCTATCAAAACAAATTATTTCATGTTCACCTATCATATTATGCTTATTAAGTTCCCCCATGAGTTATGTTGTCAATTTTGAGGGACAGTACTGGAACTTGAAACATAATAATGTACTTATGGACCATTTATTAGTGGCTTGTACATTGTGGAAGAATACATATGTTTTAGTGTCAATAACAGGGTGATGCACTTTGTTGTGGGTAGTAATTTGGTTATTAAATATTTTAAACAGCTTCAGTGACAAAAGGCTTGTGTTCAAGAGTTTATAATGGAAAAAGAACATTAGTTTAATTTATGAAAAGAAAAATCTATTGACTTAAAATGAATAAATTAGAGTTTTCATCTTTTCCAGATATATCCCCAGGAGTCGGGATTACTGGATCACATGGCAGCTCTATTTTTAAATTTTTAAGAAACCTAGGTATTGTTTTCTATATGGTCTGCACCAATGTATATTCCCACCAATAGTGTAGGAGGGTTCTCTTTTCTCCATGCTGTCTCCAATATTTATTATTTGTAGACTTTTTGATGATAGCCATTCTGACTTGTGTAATTCAAAAAAATACATGCACCCCAATATTCACAGCAACATTATTTATAATATCCAAAACATGTAAACAACCTTAGTCCCCATCAACAGATGATTGGTTTAAGGAGATGTGATATCTATCTATACGTATATCTATCTATATCTATAATCTATCTATCTATCTATCTATCTATCTATCTATCTATCCATCTATCATGGAATACCTCGCAACCATAAAAAAAAATGAAATATTGCCATTTGCAGCAATGTGGGTGGACCTAGAGAATATCATACTAAGTGGAGTATGTCAGACAGAGAAAAATATTATATGCTATCACCTATACGTGGAATCTAAAAAGTAATACAAATTTATCTATATACAAAACAGAAACAGAGAAACTTATGGTTACCAAAGGGGAAAGGGAAGGAGAGAGGGATAAATTAGGAATATGGGATTAACAGATACAAACTATTACACATAAAATAGAATTTACTATATGGCATAGAGAGCTATATTCAATATCTTATAATAGCCTATAATAGAAAATAATCTGAAAAATATATATATAACTGAACCTCTCTGCTGTATACCCAAAACTAACCCAATATTGTAAATCAACTATACTTCAGTTAAAAAAAAAAAAAAAAAAAAGGAAAAAATGAATAAAAGTCTTCAGGGATTTTAATCTACTATTCAAAGTAAATAAGAATTATTTGAAATGTCATAATGTTACCTATCTATAATAACTTGTGAAATATTAGTCAAATTGTTTTAAAACATAGAACTTTTGTTTCGGCAGTAATAACAAAACAATCTAAAAAGACTTATATAGCATTAGCTAATTCAGCACTTGTAAAAAGTTCAGATAAGGTAGGCCCAGGTTTATATTTCCCTTAGCTATTAATGAAATTTTGTAAGAAAATAATACTATTAAAATAAAATAATAAATTAAAGCTGATTATGGTTAAAAATATATTTTAGACAAATTTCTTTATAAGATGATTATGGAAATTATAATATTCTGATTAAAATTATATTAGATAAACATTTCTGTATAAGACAATAGTTATGATCATTATAAATAATGGTTATGTATATTATAGAAAACCTCTGAGGAGTTCTATTTGCTCACAGCGGTTGGTCAACAGCATGGTATTGAATATGCTTGATTCACATAAAATTTTATTTTTGTTAAAATGTCCTGTAACATTGATTTATGATTATTTCATATTACTGAAGTTTGAATGTATCAGAAAGAAGTCTACCTCCATTATTTTTACTAGTGAGAACTGGAGGATTTAGCTCTGCAAATACAGCAGCCCTCTATACTTCGGTACATCTTTGGCTTGTGAAAACCAAACATCTTTTCTTCTGGACAATAGTCTGCCAAAAGCAGACGTTCCATGCGCAATAACGTTCCCGAGGTGCGGAGTGCACGCCAAGCCAAGCCCACCTCCCGATCGCTCCCTCCTCCTCAACTGCCTTGTCTAGAAAGCTTTAAGATAGATTTTAAAAAAGAAACTTATAATATATTAACTTGTACCCACCCATTTATCATTACACCTTTGAATACGGGGGATGGAGGGAGTTATGATTATTCCCATTTCACAAATAGAGAAGTTGATTATAGGAATTATGTATCAACCATTATTAACAAACTAGAGATAAAGCTAAGTGTGTAATTTGGGATCCTTATTTTCAATCTTTCATCCATTAATTCTTATAAATTATTGACTGTGCTTATATAAGATTTTGACACAGTATCCCATACAAATATGTGATACATTTTCAAGGAAGAATGATATCTTTTCTGTTTCATAGCCAAATAAAATGAGATAGAGATTAAATGACTTGAAAAAAGATAAAAAGGGAAACCATTATCAGAATAGAAACAAGAATTGAGAGAATCTTGTTTCTTCAGTATCCATTCTTTCAATAAATATTTATTGAACACCTTTCTATATTTAGATATAGTGATTTAGACTTGAGAAATAAAGAGAAATAAAACTGGCCCATGCCCATGAACAGTTCACACTGTATCAGGAGGGGCAGGAATCCTCCTCTATAGTAGGAAAGATGACATGTATATAAATAACTTTCCTACAAGGCTGAAATTAGTAGATATAATTTGAGAGCTCTAGATACACTACTGTAAAATTTCAGTAACAATAACTTCTTTTTCTAGAGTGAGTAGAATCTGCCATATGTATATCTTTATAGCATCAGAAAGGAAGGAGACTAAGCTATAGCAGTATATGGCAGGCTGGAGGAAGCCTGTATATGGATGGGGTAGGATGAGGGCCTTGTCTCTCAAAATGGGTATGGGGACATGGGAGACACTGAAGAAGCATATGAAATACAGTTGAGTAGCAAGAGCTAGAAAAGTTCCCGAAGAAGAAACCTGTGCTAGTAGAAGCCTGAATGTCAATTTCATGGAATGGTCATGTTTCAGGGGTCTGTCATTAGTCGCTATCCTGTCCCCAGGAGGGAGGCAATATTTTCTTCAATGCAGTAGTTCTTTGAGTTGACATGGGAAGCAGTGCTTCTGCTTCAGGTAGATTTGAGACTGTTTCAGGGGTCAGATGAGGGTCAACTCTTCTATATCTTTTTAATCAATACTCCTTAGATCATTCTGCATAGCCAGAACCAGAACTCCACAGGCAAGCATTTACCTGGGAACCTGGAGAGTATAAGGTATGTATTTATAAAGTAGTAGGCTGGGCCTGTGAGCTCCACAACAGAAGAAAATGCATTATTTTACACAGAATGAAATAGGCCTGTGCCTATTAACACATGCCATATCATCATGTAGAAAAGGTTCATATTATTGCTTAATTTGTAGAAATGGAAATTCCAGGTTTTAATTTAAAACTTAAAACATTTTAACTCACAAAAAGAGAACTGTAATTATTTAGTTAGGTGATTTTTATCTTTATTAGAAAATAATACTCATGTTTTTTACCTTTACCTTTTAGCGAGAATTTTAATCAAAGTTTAATTTATTTTAATGATCAAAACCTTAGTGTGATTTTGAAAATTGCCAGAAATTAGTCAATCATTTTGAAAACAATCTAAATAAATTGTCTTCAGTGTACTGGGAAGATAAGTGATTGTAATAGAAACAGTGAATTACTCTGTCTTGTTTTTTCACTCAGCACTGCAATTCACAATGATACATAGTTCTTATTTGGAAATCATAATATGCTAACACTCTAATTTGTAATATTTTTGACTTAATTAAAAGATAGTAACAATAAATATCATACTAGACCTTAAAAATCAGGCAAAATTCAGGAATTCCTAATTGAAAACATTTCTTCATACCATGAGAACCTACTCCATGGCAGTATGGAATGCACTTATTGATTCTGGATTGAGTTCCACAGAATGCTTCTCTTTTCCCTTTTGATTTGTAGATCTAGTCTCTTTCTGTCCTGTATTAATCTCACCTTCAGCAGTTGGACTTACTGTTCTACCTGACTGAGAATATGAAAGACATCTGGAAGGATGTCCTTTAAGCACTCCCTAGCATGTGAATCTAGACTGTGCTCCTTGCCCTTTCCTCAATAATGGAGGGACTACTGGAAGGAGCACCTTCTTCTCTCTAATGCCAATGACTCCAGCTGTGGTCTTGGATATAGCATGTGAAGATCCAAAATGGTCCTAAGGTGTCTCTGGGAACATCCTCGCTAGTGGGAATCACAAATTTTAACTATGTCATCTGAATCATCCTGCTGCTAGTTCAAGAATACTATGCAAATATTTTTGGAGTATGGATTATCACATATATAAAATATAAAATCAAAGTTATCAGTATTAAAAGTAATGCACACACATAATAAATTCATCCTTGTATATCACTTAAGACTATTTCTCAAAATGTTATTTTCAGATCATCTACATCAAAATTACCCAGTGTGCTTGTTAAAAAGAGTATACTTGGGCTCTACACCAGACCTACTGAATCAGACCCTCGGGGTGTGGGACTCATAAGCTCCCCATGTGATTATTATGGAAAATAAAGTTTGAGAGTCATTGACTTAATATGATGGCAAAGGTAATATTAGCTATGAGTGCTCTGAAGTTGAAACCTAAGGTGAAGAAAAGTGTCCATAATATGAAGGAATATTTGCCAAAGCAAGGAACCCAGAGTAAACATAGGGCAATGGCCTCATGGGGAGGATAGGAACTCCACCAATCATCTAGTCCATGCTCTTGATATCACTGTACGACCTCACGATTACTTTCAGTTCAATGGCTAAAAGTTTTGAGTCACCACTCCATCTCTTTGGACAGTCTTCTCACTGAAATTAAGTGAGGTGGTCCCAATATTAGCTCCTCCCCCCACCGCTCACAAGATAAGTAAGTCAAATAGAGCAAGTCAGCATCCAGTACTTTCTCCTTTCTCTTTTATGCTCTGGGTCTGGTGAAAAGGAGTAGGGGAGAGGAATATAAAAAAATTGCTGCTTCAAGAGTCCCATGTTGTGATGACTATTTACTTTCCCTTTCTACCAGCCTAGGAGCTTAACTCTTTATTATTGAGAAAAGCTAAGGGAATATTATTGAGCTGAAATTCTATTAATTCACAATATATTTTTGTTATCACTTTTATCCCCTTCTTCTCCCTGATACTCAAAATCTCCTTTTATCAGCTCTAACCTTCTATCCTCAAACATACTGAGACCCTTCCATCTTGATAAACTGTTTATCTTTCCCCCCCTCTTACCTTAATTAATTACTGTATTATTTTTCTTCTTTCTTTCATTACCAAACTTCTCAAATGCCTAGTGTTTACCTGCTGAACTCATTTTCTTGCAACCCATTTTATTTCTAGCCCCCCACTTTAAAGACACCACTCTCAAACAACACCAATGGTCTCTGCTTTTCTAAATCAAATGACTTTCACTCTTCTTCATGTTGATTAAAAGCTATAAAAGAATTATGCAGTTTAATATGTATCATCTGGGAATCCATTGGCCAAACTGTTAATTGATCACAAGTATTAGTGTGATATTTAATAAAAGCCCATGGATTTGTCAATCATTATTTGGACATAATTGGTTACATTTCATCACCATTTGATTCTGCCCACTCTTGCATTCATAGCTTTATTTCTAACTCATTAAAATGGAGGATGAGAATGCAAAATCATAGTATAGTATAATTTAAATAAAAATCACATCACATACATCTGTGTTTAATAGACTTTGTACAATTTACAATAGTTTTTGTATTATTTGTATATTATATATACATTTGTAAATATTTACAAATCAAATATTTACTAATGTATTAGTAAAAACCATATCATGTAATGAATGCATCCCTCATGTGTAAATCAAATTTTATAATCTGATTGTGGGATATTTTAATTGATGAAGAACATTCTCCACTTAAAATTTGTCAACATAATGAATCTTTTTGATTTGTTTTGCTCAAATTTTTAAATAATTAAGTACAATGTTTAATAATAAATTTAAAAATATTTTTTAAAAATTTAAATGTATTATAAAATACATGGAATAGACAATAACATATTTCAGCTCTTTGGATTTTCAGTTTAATATTAACATTTCTAGAAATAGAAAGTAAGGATTACTTTGTATTTTATGACAAAAGATAAATAATTGGAAATCTTAAATATCCCCCAATTTCATACATATATCGATCAGAAACTCTTGAATCAAATGCACTACACTAATGTATTTATTAGGATGATGTTAAAACCTATTGAAGACTATTTGCAGCAAGTTGAAATTTAAACAACCAGCCTGAATAGGTTTTCTGTTTGTTAGAACATCAACTTGATGCAGGTATACTCAAGGACTGCATGTCTGCCTGAACCCCCAGGAAACTGAACTTATCCCTTAAGGTCACACAGCATGGTAGCTAAAAAAGGTCTTTATGTAGCAGGACTATAATACTTACATCTGCAAATTTATTTAAATAACTCTTTAGGTTTCACTGCATATTTCTAGGTGAAAACCATATTTTCCATAACTCTTTGATTCACTTAAGATCTTTTCTATATTCTTATCTTTAAAATGCTAGCATGCTTCCCACAGATAATATTAGCATTGCTCTCCCCAAACACATTTCATTAGTGGGGACAGCATGCTACCATGTCATTCTCTATTTAGAGACTCTGTACTCAAGCCTGTACTGATTTTTTTTTTTTTTTTTGCGGTACATGGGCCTCTCACTGTTGTGGCCTCTCCACTTGCGGAGCACAGGCTCCGGATGCACAGGCTCAGCGGCCATGGCTCACGGGTCCAGCCGCTCCGCGGCATGTGGGATCTTCCCGGACCGGGGCACGAACCCGTGTCCCCTGCATCGGCAGGCGGACTCCAAACCACTGTGCCACCAGGGAAGCCCCCTGTACTGATTTTAACACGGAATGGTCAGAGCTTTGTAATGCATAGGGCCAGGTGTATGTATAAACAGCATATGTGGGATAATTTGGGCTCTGAGCCCTCATCTGTCCTTAAATACTTTCCCGTTGATCTTCCATTACATTTGCACAGATTAATTTACCATGTTAATAGTTATTATCTTGGATAATTTAGATGTTATGAAAAGATTAAAAAATTGAGATATGGACGATGGAGTGTGTGTGTGTGTGTGTGTGTGTGTGTATGAGCATAAAGACAGCAACCTCTGGAACAGTGTCAGCTCTTCTGTCCCTCCTCTAATTTTTTCTGATTATGATATTCTCAGATATTCCTACTGGCACATCGTAATATCCTGTATTTCCCAAGTCAGGACAATTACAATACTTTATTATAACTATTCTTTACATTGACTATATTGAATTAGTCAATTAATCAACATATGAATTAAAATAAAGCATTTTGTAAATGGAGACTTAACAGCCAGGAATTATGTTTACAGAAACACAAAATGAATGTAATAAATATTAATCATGTAAAAATAGTAACATAAAAAAATTTGAAGATGGTTGGAGATAGGTAGGAGAAAATGTAAGGGTACTATATACCATGACTTATATAGCACAAAGCCAATCAGCACGTTTTAAATAAAACATATAAGGGGATCAAAAAGGTGGAGTAGGAGGATATGGAACTCACCTTCCCCCACAAACACATCAAAAATGCATCTACATATAGAACAATTCTCACAGAAAACAAACTGAAAACTAAAAATGTATAAAAGAAATCCTATACAACTAAAGCTGCAAGAAATATTTCCACAAAACCAGGTAAGATGGGGCAAAAAAGGCATTAGATTGGGACCTGTGCCCTTGGGAGGGATCTGTAATGAAGAAGTAGTATGTATGGGTAGATCTGAGCCCTGGGGAGTGAGCAGGTAAAGCCACAATCTGGGCATCACAGTCTTGGGGTCCTGCATGGAAGAGATGAGAACTTTGCCTGCTGGGAGAACCACTGGGATGGAGGAAAGGTCTAGGGAAGCCGAGACTGTATTTGTGAGGAGTGCCTGCAAGCTGCTTTGCCAACAATCAGGGCAGAGAGAGTCTTGCACTGGTGGCTGCCACCTCACCAAAACCCCCAGTCTGAATGGGGTAAACACACTGGCCCCACTCACTCCCCACCACAGACTTACACTAGATCTGGGATAAATACAACAGAGAAAGGGACGAGATTTTGCACTACTTCTGAGTAGAACCAGGACACATCCACAGGCAGTGCATAGGTCCTCTGTGACTGCATGAGCCTTACTTGTTTCAGCAGACCCCTTCCCTGACAGTGCAGCAACAGCCATGGAGTAGGGAGGAAGTCTCACCTCACATCCTGAACAAGCTTTAAATTCCCCACCACCAACCACATACTCTGTCAAAGGGATAATAGCCAGCACACACTGAAGAAAGATGCGTCGGGCATCCATAGTAAAACCAGCACTCACAACAAAGACATTAGACACACACAGTCTAGACAGGAATGCTCCCACAGAAAAACACCCCTTCAAGACCACAGTAGACAACTGTTTCTCCAAAATGCACAGAGACAGAGAAAGTTAAGTAAAATGAAAAGACAGAGGAACTACTCTCAATGAAAAGAACAAGAGAAATCCCCTGAAAGAACAGATAATGAAACAGAACTTACCAATCTACCAGACCCCAAGTTCAAAGAGATGGTAATAAAATCCTAACTGAATTAAGAAATATTATCTATAGAAATGCAGATCACTGTAACAAGGAACAAGAAACTATAAAGATGAACCAATCAAAAATAAATAATTCTGTTGCCAAGATAAAAACCAATCTAGAAGCAATGAATAGCTGATTAAATAAAACAGAAGAAAGAATAAGTGATCTGAAAGATGGAATAATGGAAATCACCCAATCAGAGCAGCAGACAGAAAGACAAATGAAAAAAATAAAAGCAACATATAAAATATATGGGATAATATAAAGATGCCAACCTATGGATAATAGAGGTTCCCCTAGGAGAAGAGGGGATCCAAAAGCTATTTGAAGAAATTATGGCTGAAAAGTTCCAAAATCTAAAGAAGAAAGCAGATATCCAGGTATAGGAAGCACAGAGGGTCTCAAAAAGATAAACCCAAACAGACCCACACCAAGACATACCATAATTAAAATGGCAAAATTTAAAGATAAAGAAGATTCTAAAGGCAGCAAGAGAAAACTAAAAACTCAGTTACAAGGGAACTCCCATAAGACTATCATCTGATTTCTCCACAGAAACTCTGCAGGACAGGAGGGAGTGGCATGATATTTTCAAAGTCATGAAAAGGAAAAGTCTGCAACATAGAATACTCAACCCAGGAAGATTATCATTTAGAATAGAAGAAAAGAGAAAGAATTTCTCAGAAAAGCAAAAATTAAAAGAATTCAGTCATACTATTCCTACCCTAAAAGTAATACTGAGGGCTCTTCTCTAAATGGAAAAGAAGCAAGAATCTGTAGGAATGGGAAAATTACAGTGGGAAAGGCAAATATATGAAAAGATTGAAGATCACTTAAATACATCAGTACAGAGATTAAAAAAACATTTAAAAATTTGTAAAAGTGATTACAACTATGATAAACAGTAACAGGATAAGCATGAAGATATAAAATAAGACATCAAAATCACAATATTGGGGGAGTATAAAAATGTAGATCTTTTAGAATATGTTTGAAATTGAATGACTATCAGTTTAAAGCAAGTATGGATCAACATAACTGAACTCCATGGTGACCACAAATCAAAAACATACAACAGATACACAAAAACCAAAAAGAAAGGAACTCAAGCACACTACAAAAGAAAATTATCAAACCACAAAGGAAAAACAAAGAAGAAAAAATGAACAAAGAAGAACTACAAAAACAACTGGAAAAGAAGGATTAAAATGACAATAAATACATACCTATCGATAATTGCTTTAAATGTCAATGCACTAAATGTGTCAATCAAAACACATAGAGTGGTAGATTGGTTAAAAAATAAAACAAGAGCATGAAATATGCTGCCTACAAGAGACTCACTTCAGTGCAAAAGGCACACACAAACTGAAAGTGAGGGGATTGAAAAAGATATTTCATGCAAATGAGAAATGACAAGATATTGGAGGTAGCTATACTCATATCAGACAAAATAGACTTTAAAACAAAAAATTATAAAGAAAGACAAAGAAGGGCATATAATGATAAAAGAATCAATACAAGAAGAGGATATTACACTCATTAACATATACATATCCAATATAGGAGCACCTAAATATGTAAAACAAATACTAACAGACATAAAGGGAGAAATTGACAATAATACACTGATAGTAGAATTTAACACTCCACTGACTTCAATGGACAGATGATCCAGATAGAAAATCAACAAGGCAACAGAAGTTATAAATGACACAATAGACCAGTTGGATTTAATTGACATCTACAGGACACTATATCCCACCAAAACAGAATATACATTCTTTTCAAGCACAAATGGAATGTTATCTAGGATAGACCACATACTAGGTCACAAAACAAGCCTCAACAAATTTAAGAGGATGGAAATTATTTTAAGCATCTTTTCTGATTACAACAGTATGAAACTAGAAATCAGCCACAGAAAGAAAAATGAGAAAAGAAGGAACACATCGAGACTAAACAACATGCTACTAAAAATCCAATGGGTCAACAATGAAATTAAAGAAGAAATCAGAAAATACCTTGAGAAAAACAAATATGAAAACATAAATTTATAAAATCTATGAAATGCAGCAAAAGCAGTTCTAACAGGGAGGTTCGTAGTGATACAGGCCTTCCTCAGAAACAAGAAAAATCTGAAATAAACAACCTAACCTAACACCTAAAAGAATTAGAAAAAGAAAAACAAACAAAATCTAAAGTCAGCAAAAGGAAATAATTAGGATCAGAGAGGAATCAAATACAATAGAGTTAAAAAAATAATAAAAAGGATCAATAAAACCACGATCTGATTTTATGAAAAGATAAACAAAATCGACAAACCACTAGCAAGGCTCACCAAGAAGAAAAGTGAGAGGACCCAAATAAGCAAAATAAATAATGAAAGAGGAAGAAATAGTAACAATACCACAAAAATATAAAAAAAAATCATAAGAGAATACAATAAACAGTTATATGCCAACAAATTGGGCAACATAGAAGAAATGCACAAGATTCTAGAAACAAGCAGCCTGCCAAAGTGACTCAAGAAGAAACAGATAATTTGAAAAGAAATCACTAAAAGTGAAATAGAATCTATAAAAAAAAAAAAAAAAAAATCCTTGCAAGCAAAAGTCCAGGACCAGATGGCTTCACTGGGGAATTCTACCAAATATACAAATAAGAACTTATACCTATCCTTCTCAAACTATTCCAAGAAATTGAAGAGGAGAGAACACCCCCAAATTCATTCTATAAGGCCACTATCACCTTTATACCAAAATCAGACAAAGACAGTATAAAAAGAGAAAATTATAGGCCAATATCTTTGATGAATATAGATGCAAAAATCTTCAACGAAATGTTAGCAAACTCATTCCAGCAATATATAAAAGGATCATACACGTGATCAACTTGATTCATTTCAGAGTTGCAAGGATGATTCAACATATACAAATCAATCAATGTGATGCACCACATAAACAAAAAGGATGACAAAACTACATGATCATCTCAACAGACACAGAAAAAGTATTAATATTTGACAAAATTTAACATCTGTTCATGATAAAAACTCTCACCAAAGTGGCTATAGAGGGAACATACCTCAATATAATAAAGGCCATTTATGACAAACCTGCAGCCAACATAATATTCAATGGTGAAAAGCTGAAAGCCTTCCCACTAAATTTGGGGACAAGGCCAAAATACCCACTCTCACCACTTCTATTCAACATAGTATGGAAGTCTTAGACACAGCCACCAGACAAGAAAAATAATAAAATGTATCCAAATTAGAAGGGAAGAGATAAAACTGTCACTGTTTGCAGTGACATGATACTCTATATAGAAAACTGTAAAGTCTCCACACAAAAACTATTAGAACTAATAAGTGAATTCACCAAGTTAACAGGATATAAGAATAATATACAGAGATCTGTTGCATTTCTTTACACTAATAATGGAATATCAGAAAGAGAAAGTATAAAAAGAAAAAAAATCCCATTTAAAATCATGTCAAAAAAAAAAAAGCTAGGAATAAAGTTAACCAAGGAGGTGAAAGACCTATACGATGAAAACTATAAAACATTGATAAAGGAATTTGAAGATAATTCAAAGAAATGGAAAGATAGCTTGTGCTCTTGGATCAAAAGAATTTGTATTGTTAAAATGGCCAGAAGCAATCTACATATTAATACAACTTTATCAAAATATCTATCACATTTTTCACAGAGCTAGAACAAATAATCCTAAAATTTATATGGGATAACAAAAGACCCAGACTTGCCAAAGCAATCCTGAGGAAAAAGATCAAAGCTGGGCTTCCCTGGTGGCGCAGTGATTGAGAGTCTGCCTGCCGATGCAGGGGACACGGGTTTGTGCCCCGGTCCAGGAAGATCCCACATGCCGCAGAGCGGCTCGACCCGTGGGCCCGTGGGCCATTGCCGCTGAGCCTGCGCGTCCGGAGCCTGTGCTGCGCAACGCGAGAGGCCACAACACCAGGAGGCCACAACAGTGAGAGGCCCGCGTACCGCAAAAAAAAAAAAAAAAAAAGATCAAAGCTGGAGGTATAACACTTCTTGCCTTCAGGCTATACCACAAAGCTACAGTAATCAAAAGTTTGTGGTATGGCAGAAAAAACAGACATAGATCAATGGAACAGAATAGAGAGCCCAGAAATAAACCCACGCACTTATAGTCAATTAGTCTACAACAAAGGAGACAAGAATACACAATGGAGAAAAGACAGTCTCTTCAACAAGTAGTGTTGGGAAAGCTGGACAGCTACATGCAAATCAATGAAACTAGAACACTTCCTCACACCATATACAAAAATAAGACCCAAGTGGTTTAAATACAAGACATGACATCATAAAACTCCTGGAAGAGAACATAGGCAAAACATTCTGTGACTTAAATCACAGCAATATTTTTGTAGATCAGTAGCCCAATCCAAAAGAAATAAAAGTGAAAATAAACCTATGGGACCTAATTAAACTTAAAAGTTTTTGCACAGCAAAGAAAACCATCAACAAAATGAAAAGACAACCTATGGAATAGGAGATAATATTTGGAAATGATGCAACTGACAAGGGGCTAATATCCAAATATACAAACAGCTCATATAACTCAATATCACAGAAACAAACAACCCAATTGAAAAATGGGCAAAAAACCTAAATGGACATTTTTCCAAAGAAGACATGCAGATGGCCAACAGGCACAGGAAAACATTCTCAACATTGCTAATTATTAGAGAAATGCAAATCAAAACCACAATGAGGTATCACTTCACACTGGTGAGAGTGGCTATCATCAAAAATAACACAAAAAAAGAGAGGGTGTGGAGAAAAGGGAACCCTCCTACACTGTTGGTGGGAATGTAAATTGGTGCAGCCACTATGAAAAACAGTCTGGAAGTTCTTTAAGAAACTAAAACTTGAGCTACCATATGATCCAGCAGTCCCACTCCTGGGCATATATTCAGAAAACATGAAAACTCTAATTAGAAAAGTTACATGCACCACAATGTTCATAGCAACACTACTTACAATAGCCAAGAGATGGAAACAACCTAAGTGCCCATCAACAGGAGACCAGCTTAAGAGGAATGAATTATTACTCAATCATAAAAAAGAATGAAATGTTGCCATTTGCAGCAACATGTAAGGACCTAGAGAATATTATACTTAGTGAAGTAAGTCATACAGAGAATGACAAATACTATATATCACTTATATGTGGAATTAAAAAAATAATATAAATAAATCTATATATAAAACAGAAACAGACTCAGAGATGTAGAAAACAAACTTTCAGTTACCAAAGGGGAGAGAGAGGGAGGGAGGGACAAATTAGGAGTATAGGATTAACAGATACAAACTACTATATATAAAATAGATAAGCAACAAGTGTTTACTGCACAGGGAATTATATAGCACAGGGAATTATATTCAATATCTTGTAATAAGTTATAATGGAATATAATCAGAAAAAAATAACTGAATCACTATGCTGTACATCTGAAATACACAATATTTAAATCAACTATACTTCAATAAAAAACTTAAAAAATATAAACACATGTCTCTAAGACAACAAAAATGACCGTGATGACTCCAGCCTCTTAATATTCTTCAGTCTTTTTCTCAAAATTAGAATAATCTCTTGGGAAGTAATATCTTTTGCATAAAGGAATTTATTTGAAGTTTATCAATTGCTTTTTCCTTGTCTTCTAATGAATTCAAGTAGAATAATTATTTATTATATATATAAAAATTACATTATTGCTCAAAGTCAATTATGTGAAATTATTTCCATCCTACCTTTTACATATATTTGTATATCTTCCATTATATTATCACAGATTAATTTACAAGGTCAATAATTATTATTTTAATTAAATTAGATATTACACAGAGATGGAAGGATTGAAATATGAAGTAGGGTTATGGAGATATACCTGTCTATCTATCTACCTAGAAATAGTTGAAATAATGTTCATCAAATATTGACACCTGTTATTTTGGGGTAATAACTCTGTTCTGACTCAAGAATCTTATACAGTGTCTAACATCTAGTAAGTGTTCAATAAATATTTGTTGCATGAGCCATGAGAAAGGAAACTCTGCTTAGAAATATAAAGTAAAGCAATGGACACCCTCATAATTAAGTTCTGACAGGGGAGTGCTAAAAAGGGGGGTGGTGAAAGATGTGGGAATTTGAAAGAAATAGTACTGTTAAACTCTTAAGAATATGTTTTATAATTACATATAATTATGTAATTCATATAATTATGAATTTGGGGGCTGAAAAGATAATGAGAGATGTTTCTATCAGTAAAAAGGCATGCTTGGGGCTTCCCTGGTGGTGCAGTGGTTGAGAGTCCGCCTGCCGATGCAGGGGACACGGGTTGGCGCCCCGGTCCGGGATGATCCCACATGCCGCGGAGCGGCTGGGCCCGTGAGCCGTGGCCGCTGAGCCTGTGCGTCCGGAGCCTGTGCTCAGCAACGGGAGAGGCCACAACAGTGAGAGGAGCGCGTACTGAAAAAAAAAAAAAAGGCGTGCTTGATTTCCTAGTTGTGAGCTTTGTTCAAGTGCATTCATAAAGGCAGTGACAACCAATTAACTTTCTCCATCATGTGGAAGAAGTAACACATACTCTGAAATTCACGCCACAGAAAGAGAAAGAGTGGAATGCACAGCCACAAAAACATGGAAGGACGTGTACCAGCCGCCCTAGAAGCCCAGCTGCTGCCACACCTTTCCTGTCAGAGCTGTTAACTCTAAGGCAGGAAATTCTCAGTTTGGATAATACAGGCACCTGCGTAGATGAATGAAAAGCAAAGATTTGATCCTTAATGTAACAGAGCAGCTCAGTGGGAACAGAACTGAATTAGGTGTCAGAGGACAGAGCTCCATTTTGGAATAATCACTTCTCTCTGCTTCAGTTTGCTCCTCTGTAAAATGAAGATACTAATACTTGCCTTGAGTACTTCTGAGGGTGATGGTAGATCACAAATTAGATAAAGGAAGTGACATGTTTGGTAAACTGTGAATCACTACCCAAGTCAAATTTATCAGTATTTAAGGTTATTTTTGATCCTCTGCAGCAGGAAGAAAGTCAGAAAGGAAAAGCAGCTTTACCGTGAATTAATACCTTGTTTCAGAGAGTGAGTGTAAAGACAGTGATAGAAAATTAATTGTCCCTGTTTTAAGCAGAGATCTTTACATTTGTTTTAAGAAAATGTCTTTTACTGATCTATCTCAACTAGCAGACACATGTCACATCATGTCTGCTCTTTCTCAGAATGCTTCACTGCTCCCATCATTCTGTCTCCTACATTCCAGGCTCTTCCTCTTCTATCCGAACCTCTTGTTCTTTGGTGATCTCATCTATTCCCCCGCCTTACTCTGCTCCAAATGAACACTTCCTATCATACACATAGACATAGATTTTGAATAGGCACTTCAAACCCAGAATGTCCAAAATGGAATTCACTGTCCTCCTTACTACACTTACCTCTTCTGCTGGGCTTTCTATCTCAGTTGGTTACATTGCTGTTTACCCAGTTTCTCAATTTTGAAATTATAGAACCAAGGATGTGGTAGATAGTTTTGCACTGCATAACTCTAAGGGATGCCATTCATACAGTAGTCTCTGTGAATGCAGCCAATGTTGTACAGTGTACAACCTGCACAACTGAACATGACAGTCCTCCCAACAGCTCCCCCACTTGTTCCGTTATCTCAATTGTCATTTATTTCTTGATTTTCTACAATAGAGAGAAGTCTGTGGACAATTCTCAATTTATCGGAGGACCCCACTTAAACATTCATGACACTTTATCACAGTTTATCTTTAGTTAATAAGTCAGGGATAGTATTCTCAGTATGGACTGTTATAGGTGAAAATGATAATGCAGGAAGGTTTTTGTATTAATTTAAACATATACATTTTAATACCACATACAGATGAATGTGGTGTGTATGTGTGTGTATATGTGTTTAGTAGAAAGTATACAAAGATAACCCTCAAAAATCCCCCCTCCCTGTATGCACATGCTGCTCCTCACATCAAGAGGTGGAGCTTATTTCCCCTTCCCTTAAATCTGTGTTGATCTTGTGACTATCCTTGGTCTATGGGATATTACAGAAGAGATACAACTGAAGACTTGCCAAGTCTTGAACAGAGTGTGTGAACCTTGTCCTTGTCCTTCTGAAACACTACTTCTTAGAACCTAGCTACCATGTTTGAGAAATATACAAAGAGACATGTTGGTTAATAGACCCAGCTGAGATCCCAACTGACAGCTAGTATCAACTTGACAGTCATGTCAATTAGCCATCTTGGACGTTCTCGCTCACTCAAGTCCCCAAATGACTATAGCCCTATCCATTGTCACAGGATTGCCCAGCTGAGCAAGTCACCACAAAAAGTCATTAGGAATAATAAATGCTCCTTTTAAGTCACTAAGTTTGGGGTGGTTTGTTACCCAGGGATAGATAAGAAAGATAGTATATGTATGTGTGTGTACACATGAGTGTGTATTTAATTCATCTCTTTAAGGAGCCTAAGGTAAAGGCACAAAAGGCCATTAGCTAAAAGTGGTATGTATACTTTTGGTGGGAACAGTTTCCAAAACAGTTCTCTCCAATATTCAGTAAAACCACCAGTTAAGGCCATGGGATAAATAATAGAAAGGAAGAGAATGCCCCAGTGATGAGGAGAACAGGGCCTGATCCTGGGTGGAGAATGTGGACAATGAGTCTCATAATCTAAGCTTCTGGTTGTCCTTTTGTATGTCATATCTATGCCTAACTGAGTTGATAAAACTTCAAGCAAATGAATAAAAGTGAAGCAAGTGAAGATTGAGGAGTTTCAAATATGTCTTCCACCTTTAAATTCCATACATAGAGACCCTACCATCTGATGACTTGTCTATAAGACCAGAAAACCTGCTGAGATGTAGCTTGTCATCTATGGGACTAGTACCATCATCAACTCTATGGGAGGTAGGAACCAGCAGGGAGGAGCTTGCTTCTCTCTTCCCAGTCCTTATCTAATGTAGATCCTCCAGATTTTGTCTAAACAGCCTTGAGACAAAACATTCTGCTTTTGAGAAAACTTAGATAAGTCTTAGCATTCTGAAATTCAAGTCCAATGCAATTCCCATTCCCACTTTCACTATTTTAGTTTATAGCCTTTTCATCTTTGAGACTAAAGCGCTACATTAGTTTCCTAAATCATTACCCTATACTTTCTATTTCCTTCCATTAATACTCCATTCTGCTGTCAGTGATCTTTTAAAACACAAATCTGTCACTTTACTGCCCAGTTAGAAAATGTGACATTGAATTTCTCAACACACAGAATGGAGTAATTGTTAAGAAAAACAGGGATGGGAGATCTTGGGTTTTATTCAATAGGGAATAGGTATAATGATTTTTCAGGTGGGAGTAAAATAAAGCAGTATTTTGAAAATGTCTTTCAATATCAGATTCATTAATTCCTCTTGATTTTAAGAAGCCTGTTAGTTTTAGTTCATAGCAACTATTTTTTTGTGGGTCTCTTTTTTATCCTTTTTTTCATTTTAATCTGCACATGTCTCATGCTCCAATTCATACTGCTAGTCACATGTTTCCCTAACTCAGACCTCCCTATACTTATCTCTGTTTGAGTCTACAATTTTAAGTTTATATTTACATATAGATAAAAAAGCTTTCTGCTTTTCTCCCTTCAATTTCTGTCATCTAAAGAAAATAGAACTAGTCCCAATAGATCAGATAAATATTTCCCTTTCCTTGAACACCTCCCCAGACAAATATCAGCACCTCTGTTAGTATATGTTGACATGAAGTAGGGAATATATCTTATAACTGGGCCATTTTAAGTGGTCTCTCTTGCATGAGGATTAACTCTCTGTGGGTAGTTGATCATGTTTCAATTTAAACTGCCTAGCACAGTCCCTTCACTCTCCACAAAGACAACTGCAGGGGTTGTTCCCAGAAGCCAGCAGTCATTGCTACTTTTGTCACTGGCAGATGAGACTGGTAAATTAAAATGATTCTATAGACATCCTCTGAAGTCTTCTCAGTTTGCAGCAGATTCACTGAGTAAGAAAATTAAATATTAGGACATATTTCTTGACTCCATGTAGCTCCTGCTAAAGAGTTAGTTATTGCTCTTGCATTGCCAGAAATTTGGACTTCAGCTTAGAAGGGTCTTGATGTTTCAGTTCCTCATTTAGACATGTCCACAGTTCAAATCTCTCTCTTCCGTGCAAGCTGGATGGTTTTCCATAAGTTACTAAATAGTTTCAATATTCTTGTCTGTAAAAGGGTTATAATG
This sequence comes from Neophocaena asiaeorientalis asiaeorientalis, assembly GCF_003031525.2. NCBI lineage: Eukaryota > Metazoa > Chordata > Mammalia > Artiodactyla > Phocoenidae > Neophocaena > Neophocaena asiaeorientalis. The sequence goes on along the minus strand of NW_020175490.1, from coordinate 3,225,169 downwards.
GTATCTTCTGAGAATTAGAAATTATCAGTCTGTGCGTATATGTGTGTGTATGTGTGAACATTACTGACATAGCACACAGTAAATAGAGCTATTATTATTAGGTGATTCTATGACTCTTTTCCCTATTGCAGGTCTGTCTGGGAATACTGGGAACTCTATGTCTTCCTCCCCACTGAGGAACAGTTTCCCATTTGTGATGTCAGCAAGCTATTCTCTGAGGTAAATCTGAAAATTGTCTCTATTCATTTGGAATACTTTAAGTAGCTGAATATAAGCAATCTTATGTCAAAAAATCACATCTGTGACACTGCATGGAACAAGAGGTAATCCCCAAAGATATGTTTTCAGATAAACCATTTCTCAAGAATTGTGCTATGGCCCTTGGAAAATTTTGTTACACCATGTATAAAAAGTCAGATCATGGGGTACACAAAAACTGAAAATCTGAAAACCTTACACTCTTTTTATGAAAACACTGAGATTTGTCTCACCTGTCTTTCATCCTCTAGAAAGTCAGCTGACTGGCAAAATGTCATGTTTAAATCTCTCCTTGTTTTGAATTGTGATCAGGAGGTACAAGCTTTCTTAAATATGATTTTCATCTATTTTAGTAGCCTCCGTACCCTGTATTGGCCACCTCAGGTAGGCACTAGCAACAGTGCTTAGCTGCATTTCCAATATATGGAATAATCTGGGTACATACCACATACAAGGTCAGTGGTGGCTATTGTGTCAACAAGTTTCTCATGCGTAAGAAATGCGTGCCTGGCTATGTATGTCATTTGTCCAACTTTAAAAATGTATCTAGACTCAGCATGAATACAGTGGCTCTTAAATAGAGCAAAACAGCTTGGGAGATTTTACTTTCCCTAAACAATGCCCAGAATCCCTTGTTCAGTTAAGAAATAAATTAAATTTTGTGGAAGAGAAACAATAGTATGTTTGAAATATCCATAGCTGTTCCCCTTCACTTATATTTTAAAATGACTAACCTTATTTAATTTACATTTGTGATGTCAATTGTCAAGTAGAAATAAAATCTTGTGGACCTATTTTTAATGGCTAAAAATAGTGTTGCAATAAAAATTCTAACTAAAAAAGCAGTCCTGTTTCACTGATGGTATCTTAAGAAAGCACAACATATTAGAAGTGTTTGCTGAATGGTCTTTTCTTATGTGTACTAAAATTCTTTTTTTTTTTTTTTTTTTCGGTACGCCGGCCATGGCTCACGGGCCCAGCCGCTTTGCGGCATGTGGGATTTTCCTGGACCGGGGCACAAACCCTTGTCCCCTGCATCGGCAGGCAGACTCTCAACCACTGCGCCACCAGTGAAGCCCTAAAGTTCTGTATACCAGAAACATACCAATTTGTTTGGCAGAACCTGTGATACATTGTTTAATCCTTGTATATATAAGAAAGCAAATTCAGTTAATACTTTCTTTCAATATCAGATTCATTAATTCCTCTTGATTTTAAGAAGCCTGTTAGTTTTAGTTCATAGCAACTATTTTTTTGTGGGTCTCTTTTTTATCCTTTTTTTCATTTTAATCTGCACATGTCTCATGCTCCAATTCATACTGCTAGTCACATGTTTCCCTAACTCAGACCTCCCTATACTTATCTCTGTTTGAGTCTACAATTTTAAGTTTATATTTACATATAGATAAAAAAGCTTTCTGCTTTTCTCCCTTCAATTTCTGTCATCTAAAGAAAATAGAACTAGTCCCAATAGATCAGATAAATATTTCCCTTTCCTTGAACACCTCCCCAGACAAATATCAGCACCTCTGTTAGTATATGTTGACATGAAGTAGGGAATATATCTTATAACTGGGCCATTTTAAGTGGTCTCTCTTGCATGAGGATTAACTCTCTGTGGGTAGTTGATCATGTTTCAATTTAAACTGCCTAGCACAGTCCCTTCACTCTCCACAAAGACAACTGCAGGGGTTGTTCCCAGAAGCCAGCAGTCATTGCTACTTTTGTCACTGGCAGATGAGACTGGTAAATTAAAATGATTCTATAGACATCCTCTGAAGTCTTCTCAGTTTGCAGCAGATTCACTGAGTAAGAAAATTAAATATTAGGACATATTTCTTGACTCCATGTAGCTCCTGCTAAAGAGTTAGTTATTGCTCTTGCATTGCCAGAAATTTGGACTTCAGCTTAGAAGGGTCTTGATGTTTCAGTTCCTCATTTAGACATGTCCACAGTTCAAATCTCTCTCTTCCGTGCAAGCTGGATGGTTTTCCATAAGTTACTAAATAGTTTCAATATTCTTGTCTGTAAAAGGGTTATAATGGTATCTTCTGAGAATTAGAAATTATCAGTCTGTGCGTATATGTGTGTGTATGTGTGAACATTACTGACATAGCACACAGTAAATAGAGCTATTATTATTAGGTGATTCTATGACTCTTTTCCCTATTGCAGGTCTGTCTGGGAATACTGGGAACTCTATGTCTTCCTCCCCACTGAGGAACAGTTTCCCATTTGTGATGTCAGCAAGCTATTCTCTGAGGTAAATCTGAAAATTGTCTCTATTCATTTGGAATACTTTAAGTAGCTGAATATAAGCAATCTTATGTCAAAAAATCACATCTGTGACACTGCATGGAACAAGAGGTAATCCCCAAAGATATGTTTTCAGATAAACCATTTCTCAAGAATTGTGCTATGGCCCTTGGAAAATTTTGTTACACCATGTATAAAAAGTCAGATCATGGGGTACACAAAAACTGAAAATCTGAAAACCTTACACTCTTTTTATGAAAACACTGAGATTTGTCTCACCTGTCTTTCATCCTCTAGAAAGTCAGCTGACTGGCAAAATGTCATGTTTAAATCTCTCCTTGTTTTGAATTGTGATCAGGAGGTACAAGCTTTCTTAAATATGATTTTCATCTATTTTAGTAGCCTCCGTACCCTGTATTGGCCACCTCAGGTAGGCACTAGCAACAGTGCTTAGCTGCATTTCCAATATATGGAATAATCTGGGTACATACCACATACAAGGTCAGTGGTGGCTATTGTGTCAACAAGTTTCTCATGCGTAAGAAATGCGTGCCTGGCTATGTATGTCATTTGTCCAACTTTAAAAATGTATCTAGACTCAGCATGAATACAGTGGCTCTTAAATAGAGCAAAACAGCTTGGGAGATTTTACTTTCCCTAAACAATGCCCAGAATCCCTTGTTCAGTTAAGAAATAAATTAAATTTTGTGGAAGAGAAACAATAGTATGTTTGAAATATCCATAGCTGTTCCCCTTCACTTATATTTTAAAATGACTAACCTTATTTAATTTACATTTGTGATGTCAATTGTCAAGTAGAAATAAAATCTTGTGGACCTATTTTTAATGGCTAAAAATAGTGTTGCAATAAAAATTCTAACTAAAAAAGCAGTCCTGTTTCACTGATGGTATCTTAAGAAAGCACAACATATTAGAAGTGTTTGCTGAATGGTCTTTTCTTATGTGTACTAAAATTCTTTTTTTTTTTTTTTTTTTTTCCGGTACGCAGGCCATGGCTCACGGGCCCAGCCGCTTTGCGGCATGTGGGATTTTCCTGGACCGGGGCACAAACCCTTGTCCCCTGCATCGGCAGGCAGACTCTCAACCACTGCGCCACCAGTGAAGCCCTAAAGTTCTGTATACCAGAAACATACCAATTTGTTTGGCAGAACCTGTGATACATTGTTTAATCCTTGTATATATAAGAAAGCAAATTCAGTTAATACTCATTGGTTTAAATAGAAATTATTGATTTTAAAATATTTATGCAGTGTAAAAAAATGTAAGGAGACTTAATAAATGCATATTTTTCCCTTTGGTATCCCCGTTAGTTTCTCCTCTGTTCTTTTGATGATGAAAATTATAAAATAATCAGCAGTAATATCATATAGCTCTATTTCCTCTCTAGCTCTGTAGCACTGATGATTGGAAGAGAATTTCAACAAATTTTTAGCTCTCATTCTCTTTTACTTTTTGAAGACTATTTTTTTTTTTTTTTTTTTTTTGCGGTAAGCAGGCCTCTCACTGTTGTGGCCTCTCCTGTTGTGGAGCACGGGCTCCAGACGTGCAGGCACAGTGGCAAAGTCTCAGCGGCCATGGCTCACGGGCCCAGCCGCTCCACGACATGTGGGATCTTCCCGGACCGGGGCACGAACCCATGTCCCCTGCATCGGCAGGCGGACTCTCAACCACTACGCCACCAGGGAAGCCCTGAAGACTTTTTGAAAGTGTTACCAGGATAGCTATGCCATCCTCTTCTCATCCCCTAACTATAAAATAAATTTATACAATATTTTAGTAAACCCATGAGATGAAAGGGATTGATTTTAAGATAAGTTGCTTTAACGTGAAAATTTTTTCTGAAATAGAAATTTAACTTTAGCTTATTTTTCCAGTTTACTGTTTCTTTTCTAAATATTTTATATTTTGCTTCATAGTGTCAACTTTAGTTGGCACTCACCATTGGCACTTGCTATCTACCTCTACAAGGATTAAATCATGTGCTGCTGCAGATGCTGATTTTCAACACCCCCTGAAAAGAGTTCAGGGTGGAGAGCAGAAATGAGGAACTCTGTGCAGAACAGGTCTTCAGATAGTTAGGTATTTTCAGGAGCCAATTTTATGAGGCCAATTCTTGTATCTCCTCATACCTAGAAAAACATTAAAATCCTTCATGATGATGTCTGCTCCTAATGACTAGCAGTAACCTTCATGAGACTAGCAGAAACCTTCTACAAAAAATATGTGCTTGATTGCATGTACTCCCCCTTCACCAAAATCACATATATACTGACCTTCCCCCCTACCTCTTTGGAGCAGTTTCTCAGAGTTATCTGAAATGCTGTCTCCTGGGCTGTCGTTCTCATTTTGCCCCAAATAAAACTTAACCCGCAACTCTCAAGTTGTGCATTTTTTTAAGTTGACAATAGTAATCAATTAACAATGTAATTTAGCAAATACAATGTCACTGACATTGGTATCTTGTATTGAATTAAATTACTAGGCCCAAGATGGAGCCAGTCCTGCCAGGGGGGCCATGTCGGCAGACTGAAACTTAGATAACTTTTGTGAATGAAAAAATGTCGCCTGCTATATTAGTAAACAAAGGATGTTGCAGCCATCAACCCATCAGCCACTGCAGCTGCCCCTGACTGTGTACCCTGAAGGGATTAGGGATGGAGAAAAAGAGGGTACTGGCTCTAGACCATTAAGATGCATATCAAAGGAATGATTTCAATAAGCTCAGACTCTTGCATCTTCCCATACATAGAAAAACCCTAAATTCATTAACTTGAGATGTCTGGATTTCTTTAATTAACAGTAATTTTTTGATGTTCCAACTACCTGCTTTTTTTGCAAAAACTCCTATATACCCTGGGCTCCTCCCTTACCTCTTTGGAGCAGTCTCTCAGAGCTATCTGAGAGGCTGCATCCCAGGCTTAAGTCCTTAGCAATTATGCCTAATAAAACATAATTCTCAACTTTTAGGTTGTGCATTCTTTTTTCTGTCGACACTTCTGTGTCCCTGTAAATGCTCTATTTAACCAGAAACTTAGTATATCCAGTCAGCCAGTCTTCAAACACCAAGCCAACTATCGGCTCTATACATATTTCCTTGTTCTTTATCCATTTTCTACTTTTCTCTTTCTTATTTCTTATTCTTTATCCTATAAAAGCTTCCTGCTTTCTGCCTCATTTTGCAGTTCTCTGGACCTTGGGAAGAGAGATTGCCTGCTTTAGGAAGTGTTAAATAAAGTTTGCTTGCAAATTGTCTTCTTTAATCATCTTAACAGTTGTATATAACAAAATATTATTTTGCTATGGCAATATTTTATGAATTTTTGATTTAAATGTATATTTTTGGAATCTGTTCAGATTTCAAGTAGACACGAATTACAGAAGCTTGAAAACTATTTTTATCTCATGTTTTCAAGTGGGAGCCTAGATATTCTGCTAGGTCATTTGAAAGCAATTGCTGAGCTTAAAAACTTCTATTTTGGCAGCTTTGCAAACAATGATGCTCAATTAACATATGAAGAAGCTCCATTTCATCTATAGGAAGTGAGAGTTTTTTCCTATTTTGCTTCTTTGTATCTCCATAGGCCTTCCCTTCCTTAAAAATCTATCATTGTTCTGGTTAAATATGGCAGACTGAATGCAAGTGAATATTTTTTCTTCCTCCTTAAATCCAACTAAAATGACATTGC
>NW_020175490.1:3217567-3218121 GCF_003031525.2 Neophocaena asiaeorientalis asiaeorientalis | reverse complement strand
TCCGGTACGCAGGCCATGGCTCACGGGCCCAGCCGCTTTGCGGCATGTGGGATTTTCCTGGACCGGGGCACAAACCCTTGTCCCCTGCATCGGCAGGCAGACTCTCAACCACTGCGCCACCAGTGAAGCCCTAAAGTTCTGTATACCAGAAACATACCAATTTGTTTGGCAGAACCTGTGATACATTGTTTAATCCTTGTATATATAAGAAAGCAAATTCAGTTAATACTCATTGGTTTAAATAGAAATTATTGATTTTAAAATATTTATGCAGTGTAAAAAAATGTAAGGAGACTTAATAAATGCATATTTTTCCCTTTGGTATCCCCGTTAGTTTCTCCTCTGTTCTTTTGATGATGAAAATTATAAAATAATCAGCAGTAATATCATATAGCTCTATTTCCTCTCTAGCTCTGTAGCACTGATGATTGGAAGAGAATTTCAACAAATTTTTAGCTCTCATTCTCTTTTACTTTTTGAAGACTATTTTTTTTTTTTTTTTTTTGGGTTTTTCTTTTTTTTTTTTTTTTTTTTTTGGTTTTTTCTTGTTTTTT
>NW_020175490.1:3148771-3217439 GCF_003031525.2 Neophocaena asiaeorientalis asiaeorientalis | reverse complement strand
CGCCACCAGGGAAGCCCTGAAGACTTTTTGAAAGTGTTACCAGGATAGCTATGCCATCCTCTTCTCATCCCCTAACTATAAAATAAATTTATACAATATTTTAGTAAACCCATGAGATGAAAGGGATTGATTTTAAGATAAGTTGCTTTAACGTGAAAATTTTTTCTGAAATAGAAATTTAACTTTAGCTTATTTTTCCAGTTTACTGTTTCTTTTCTAAATATTTTATATTTTGCTTCATAGTGTCAACTTTAGTTGGCACTCACCATTGGCACTTGCTATCTACCTCTACAAGGATTAAATCATGTGCTGCTGCAGATGCTGATTTTCAACACCCCCTGAAAAGAGTTCAGGGTGGAGAGCAGAAATGAGGAACTCTGTGCAGAACAGGTCTTCAGATAGTTAGGTATTTTCAGGAGCCAATTTTATGAGGCCAATTCTTGTATCTCCTCATACCTAGAAAAACATTAAAATCCTTCATGATGATGTCTGCTCCTAATGACTAGCAGTAACCTTCATGAGACTAGCAGAAACCTTCTACAAAAAATATGTGCTTGATTGCATGTACTCCCCCTTCACCAAAATCACATATATACTGACCTTCCCCCCTACCTCTTTGGAGCAGTTTCTCAGAGTTATCTGAAATGCTGTCTCCTGGGCTGTCGTTCTCATTTTGCCCCAAATAAAACTTAACCCGCAACTCTCAAGTTGTGCATTTTTTTAAGTTGACAATAGTAATCAATTAACAATGTAATTTAGCAAATACAATGTCACTGACATTGGTATCTTGTATTGAATTAAATTACTAGGCCCAAGATGGAGCCAGTCCTGCCAGGGGGGCCATGTCGGCAGACTGAAACTTAGATAACTTTTGTGAATGAAAAAATGTCGCCTGCTATATTAGTAAACAAAGGATGTTGCAGCCATCAACCCATCAGCCACTGCAGCTGCCCCTGACTGTGTACCCTGAAGGGATTAGGGATGGAGAAAAAGAGGGTACTGGCTCTAGACCATTAAGATGCATATCAAAGGAATGATTTCAATAAGCTCAGACTCTTGCATCTTCCCATACATAGAAAAACCCTAAATTCATTAACTTGAGATGTCTGGATTTCTTTAATTAACAGTAATTTTTTGATGTTCCAACTACCTGCTTTTTTTGCAAAAACTCCTATATACCCTGGGCTCCTCCCTTACCTCTTTGGAGCAGTCTCTCAGAGCTATCTGAGAGGCTGCATCCCAGGCTTAAGTCCTTAGCAATTATGCCTAATAAAACATAATTCTCAACTTTTAGGTTGTGCATTCTTTTTTCTGTCGACACTTCTGTGTCCCTGTAAATGCTCTATTTAACCAGAAACTTAGTATATCCAGTCAGCCAGTCTTCAAACACCAAGCCAACTATCGGCTCTATACATATTTCCTTGTTCTTTATCCATTTTCTACTTTTCTCTTTCTTATTTCTTATTCTTTATCCTATAAAAGCTTCCTGCTTTCTGCCTCATTTTGCAGTTCTCTGGACCTTGGGAAGAGAGATTGCCTGCTTTAGGAAGTGTTAAATAAAGTTTGCTTGCAAATTGTCTTCTTTAATCATCTTAACAGTTGTATATAACAAAATATTATTTTGCTATGGCAATATTTTATGAATTTTTGATTTAAATGTATATTTTTGGAATCTGTTCAGATTTCAAGTAGACACGAATTACAGAAGCTTGAAAACTATTTTTATCTCATGTTTTCAAGTGGGAGCCTAGATATTCTGCTAGGTCATTTGAAAGCAATTGCTGAGCTTAAAAACTTCTATTTTGGCAGCTTTGCAAACAATGATGCTCAATTAACATATGAAGAAGCTCCATTTCATCTATAGGAAGTGAGAGTTTTTTCCTATTTTGCTTCTTTGTATCTCCATAGGCCTTCCCTTCCTTAAAAATCTATCATTGTTCTGGTTAAATATGGCAGACTGAATGCAAGTGAATATTTTTTCTTCCTCCTTAAATCCAACTAAAATGACATTGCGAAGGGATAAAACTAAGGTAAAAACCCACCGAAACACAGAAAATTGGAGAAGATACGAAAGAACACACTTGAGATGTCAACAAAATATTGGAAGCTGAAAAGCAGACGGACAAGTGGTGACATTTAGACAAGCAGAGGCAGATGAAAGGTACTTGTTTGCAGTGAGGGAAGCAAGAATCAAGACAAATAATGCTGCAAAACACCAATGTCTCAGGATTTGGAGGTGTCAGTTACTTCTGAAGGTTAGAAAATCAGTAAGGCTAAATAACAGAAATAGAGTGGGTTAGTCTTCCAGATTCTCTCTTTAATCCTAGCAGGAAACAAGTATTTTACTGCCTGGAGAGGACACCAGCAGAGATGAGGGTAAGAGTAGTGTATTGAACAGAGGGGATAATGTGAAAGTCTATATGTTAAAAGGTGAAGAATCTCAGTCCCTTTCTCCAGCTCATTTCCAAGAATTGTGGCTGCTAAGGTTACATACAATAAGCAAGAGATTGATGATTCTTCCTGGGGATATTGACTAGTCCAAGAAGAAAGACCTAGGGAGTTGAAATGGCTAGGTTTTTCCCCAGTCATCCTATAATGAGGCCAATCACTTGACAAACTCCAGCCATTGCTACAGAGCTTCTAGTCAGTTTTTTTTTGTTCTCTCAATCTTAAATAAGGGTAAATAGGCAAGGAACATCACACATTCAAAAAAAGTTGTAAGATTAAAGATAGAGATCAAAACAAAAAAGAACTTAAAGGGAACACATCAATCCAGGGAGCAGAAGAAGACTCAGAAAACAAAACAAAACAAAACAAAAACATTATAATCAGTATGTTCAGAGAGCTAAGAGAAAGTACTGTACCCATGAAACAAAAAAGTGTAAGCTTTTGAAAAGAAACATTCAGAAACTTAAAAGAAGAAATTTAAAACTTAAATTTGGAAACTAAAAAAATGACAGCAGAAATGAAAAATTTAGTAACTGAGTTGGAAGAAAAAGTTAAGAAAAATCTCTCATAAAGTAGAACAAAAAGACAAAAGAGAGAAATCATAAAAAAATTAGAAGATAAGTCCAGAAAATCTTATAGTTAAATAATAGGAGTTTTAGAAAGGGAAACAGAGAACACAGAGAAGAAGAAATTACCAAAGAAACAATAAGAAAGTTTCCCAGAAGCGAAGGGCAAGAATTTTGAAACAATTTACTCAGAGCAATTAATTCAAGAACAAATGTTTGTCTCACACCTACATTGGGAGACAATTCTTCACGACCTCTCACATTTATGCATGTCTTGTGAGAACTGCCTTTGTTACAGACTATCTTTTCATAGATATTTGTATAGCAAACAGCCTTGGAAAATAGAGATAGCATTTACTTCTGGGGCAAATAGTAGGTTTGTTTACAGCTCTTCAAGATGAAGATAGTGTCTCCTCTGGAGCATAGGGTTAGGCATCCTTACTGCCCATGAAAAAGATTCCTCAGCTCAGGGTTCCTTTCCTTAGATGCAATGTACTGTGTATGCTGATGTCACCTGTCCCTTTTTGTTTCATCTTCTGAAAATTGTAGTTTGGGGAATGAACACAAAAATGATTGATATTCTAGCTACTATGATTGCTATGAGTAATAAATTGTCCTTCATCTTTGATCCAGGAGACTTTTGTCTTCTTCCAGCATTCATAAAACAGTATCAGGATAACTAGTTAGCCTACAGATAGGGTAAAATTTCAGACCCGTTACAACTCTTGACAGTTTTGGCAATGAGGATGAGATGTGGAGAGATAATGGCTTTCTGAGAGCAGAGGGGTACGTGTCTCACAGGCTGATTGACAGGCTTTAAAGGAAATCCATAGGAATCAGTAGCAAAAATGTTGACTAAACTATATCATCAAACAAGGCAGTAAATTATCCTCCACTTTATAGCCTGTTAATGAGAAGGAACTGAAGATGTGGTTGCTGACTGTGTAACAGAAAGTAGGTGCAAAGACAGCTGCCCAAATAGTGCCCTAGTTATTGTTAACTCTATTCCAGATAGGGAATTTCCTTGCCAGTGTGGTATTCAGTCTCAGGTCTGCCCTATTGTAATGAACATTACTACTGCTCATTCTGTGTGGGAAGAAGGTTTTCCCACCTTTCACATAATACTTTCAGAGTTGTGCACTCTCACTGAGGGAGAAAGGAGAGAAATTTGTTACAATTTTGTCTGGTTTGCTTAGAAAATGGGGGTGGGGTATATAATCCTTGTTAAGGAATAATGTCAACCGCAAGGCCATCGTTAGGCTTAACCCCCCTTGCAGTCTATGCTGACGAACTCTGATCCATTCAGACACAATAACAAAATATCTAAGAGTTGTTTTTTGTTTTTGTAGTGGATGTTGGTTGTTGAAACGGAGCTTTGGCCCTTTGGGGTAGATTTCTCCCAAAGATAAACTCTAATCAGAAACTACAGATGAGGCATTGACTAGTTTGGGGGCTCTTAGTGCCCTGGATCTGGTTTTAACACTGATGCAGTTGACACACTGCAGAATGAGAAACTGACCCAGAGAAGTCTAAAAGTCTAGCAGTAACACAGCTTGAGATGGAAAGCAAAAGCAACACCCAGCTTCTACAGAGCTGCTTTCTTCCTCCAAGTCCTCTCCTGTCTCCACATCTCCTCCCTCCCAACTACCCCAAAATCAGCTGCTTTAAGGAGAAAGATGTTTAATGGTGGGGTCAGATCTCCTCAAGGGGAACTGAAGGTTATATACACATGTCTAAGTATGTCAGGGAGGGAAGGGACTCAAACTTTTACAGCACTGTTGGATATAGGTGCCCATTATCCCAGTCTGTCCTGCTCAGGAGAGAAGACACCCACATTTAACTGATAGGATTTGAACAGAATTCACAGTGGGGACGGGAGCTGAAATGACCTTGTGAGTCAGGCTTTTTGTGCTAATTTGATGTATTATTTTTGTGGCTTCCTCTGTAGAATATATAATTGGTATTGCATGCATGCCTGTACTATGAATGTTCATAAATGCCAGAGGGGGTGTTCCCATATGACAAGAGCTATAGTTGGAGAGGTGATAGTATCTGCCCACAACCCTAAAGACCCTTTGAGATAAATGTCTCTGTGACTGATGATTTTGCCAATTGAAACCTCTGGCAAAAGGAGGCAATATCTATCCAGAGACACCCATGGGGTTTGGGACTCTTTGTGTCCTTTGCACAGCTACCAGGTACATCCTTTTATAAAGCAGCTATTAATTTGCTTCTAGGTTCTTGCTGAAATCAAATGTCTGAAGCATAGAAGTTTTTTGACTCTTTGACCTGACATTCCCATTTTGGGGTAAGTCAACTTTCACTCAATGCTTAATAAGGTAAAAGGGCTCAGCAAGCCTCAACTGTTAGACAGCTGTGATGTATTAAAGAATGTAGTTGACCTAGACACAGCAGCATATCAATATTAGGTAAAAAATTGCACTGCCTAAACCAAATCTCTGGCTCAATGCTATCTTTCTCCAGTTCACAGCAATTTCTCTAAATGCCTGGGTCTAGTTTACTGATGGTTACTGATGATTCAGCTAGGCTGAAGTCTAGTGATATCCACTGAAATACTGCAGCTTTTACCAAACACATAGAATTGAAAATGGATGTGGTTGCTTTGTTTAGTGGGCAGAACTCAAGTCCATTCTCATAGCTCTGGCTAATGCTTCCCTTCATAAACCTCATTATATTTTTACTGACTCATGGGTGATTGCCACTGGCCTTAGCTTTTTGGCCTGAGACTTGGAAAATTATAAATTGGCAGATTAGTGATCTCCTCTTTGAGACCATAAACTGTGGGAAAAAATTGTGACTGCTGATTATAATGAGTCATTCACTTGCCTCAGTGACTAATGGGAATGGGTCCATTCTCTGATAAGACTGGAATCAAGGGCTGATTGAGCCTGCACCACTCAGACTGCCACCATTTCTTCCTGGATGCATCATTGTGCTAGCAATGACAACACATCCATCATAACAGACGGGGAATAAAATAAATGGCCCCAAGTGTTTAAGGAAATGTCTGCAGTAGATCTTGCAGCCTTCAGATGACTGTGGCAATCTCTTCAAAATGAGGCCACCCTTGGTTTATTGGGAGATCTTCTTGGAGAGCTAAATGAGTTGTTATTTGTGCACAATCTGTGAGGCCATTATTAACTCCAGGGAAAACAAAATATATTCCAGTTATAATCATGGTGCTCTACATGGCTCAACTATGAATAATATTTCAATAAGCACAGAAATAAAAACATCAAATATTATGATGAATCTATATTGTAAAGATGGGGGAAGTGAAATGTGTATGTAGATGTGTTTTTGTGTTTCTTCAGCGGAATAGGCCACTGAAGAGCTAAATCCCCATCTTTCTTAGTAGGAAGTCATTAGATATTGTTTAATGAAAAATTTAAGAAATAATGTAAAGTGCTATTTAAAAATATGTAGGTATATAACACCAGGAAGAAAAACTAAAAGACCTGGTAGCAATTGACTTTGTGGAGTGGGAAGTGGAATGTGGGAATTGGAATGAGCAGGGGGTGGAGCAGGAAACTACAGGGTGTTTTTAAGCCTAACTAAACTGTTTGACTCTTAAAACCACATGCATGCTGTATTAGTTTGCTAGGGCTGCCATAACAAAATACTGTACTGGTGGGCTTAAACAACAGAAATTTATTTCTCATATTTCTGGAGGCTGGAAGTCCAAGATCAAGATGCTGATGGGTTTGCTTCCTTCTAAGGTGAGAAATGGAATGTTGCCTGCCATATCAGTAAACAAAGGATGTCACAGTCATCAGCAATTGCAGCCACCATGAGCCCTAAGGGAACTCAGGAAGGAAGGAATACCTGCCATCTAGCAGCCATCAGACTTCAGCCACTCCCTATGGTGACCTCTGAGAAAACTCAGGATATGGAAACACAGAATACTGGTCCCAGATAGCTGAGGTACATATCAAAGGAATAATTTCAGTGAGCCCAGACTCTTGCATCTTCCCATACATAGAAAAGCGTTAAATTACTTAACTTGAGATATCTGGTTTTCTTCAATTAACAATAATCTTTTGACATTCAGACAACCTGCCCTTTGTTGCAAAACTCTTGTATAACCTGGCTTCCCCTCCCCCTTGACTCCTCGGAGCAGTTCTCTCAGGGTTACTTGAGATGCTGCCTCCTGGGCTGGAAGTCCTAAAAATTTCCACCGAATAAAACATAACTCTCAATTTTAGGTTGTGAATATGTTTTAGTGAACAGAGGACTCCTTCCTTGGCTAGCAGATGGCTGCCTGTCTCTGTGTCCTCATATGGTCTTTTCCTTGTGCATCCTTGGTGTCTCTCTCTGTGTCCAAATTTCCTCTTATAAGGACACCACTCAGATGGATTAGGGCCCATCCTAGAGTTCTCCTTTTAATTTAATCACTTCTTTAAAGGCCTTAGCTCCAAATATAGTTACATTGAGGTTCTGGGGGATAGGGCTTTAATATATGAATTTGGGGGCAATGCAATTTCAGCCCATAACTTATGCATTAATTAAAATAATTGAAAAAAATCCTATCTCAGAAACATCCTTCAGATTTAAACCATGTAGCACTTGATAGTTATCTGGAGTTTCAAACTTCATTGTTAGCTCTAACAGCAATATCCATAGGTATTAATATACTTTGTAAAATATGTCAGGACTTGAAAAGTAACATTTAATTTTAGATCCATTTATCATGTTTCAAGTAAGATAGCAGTAACCACAATATCTTGGGTGAATGCCACACTTACTATTTTGTCAGTTGTTTCCACTCAATCTTGCAAAATACCCTTTCCATCACCTGCTTTCTTGAGCTCACACAAGCAGTTCTTCAAGCTACTTATCTATGTTTTTTGAAATTTGTTTATTTTATCCTCTTTCCCCCATTTTTTGACCTCTTCTCTTTTTTAGCTTAGTACCTTATTTTTTTCCACAAGAACCTAACCATAGAATTCTTGCCTATTCTTAGATGAAATTGGATAAGACAAGAGAAGAAAAAGAAATTCACCTCTATCACTTGTAATTAGTTCTGTAATTCAAACTCTGTTCTATAATAAGTCAAAACCAACTCTGGCAAATCCTTTGGGAGACATCTGCCAACAAACATTGTGATTCCAAATGAATTTTAGTAAGCAGTGATAAGAATCCTGCTTTATCACAATGCATTTGAGAATATCTTGACAGAAATACTAAACAAAATTAATGGCGAAACATGAAATGAGATTGAACTGAGAGAGAGTTAATATATTGCTTAGTACCACTGTCATTCTAAAAGAACAGAAAACGTTGGGAATAGCCTATAAATACTGAAAGAACTGAGTATTTAGAACATTATGAAACTAGGGGTGCATCAATTGTACTAAAGGTAGCAGAAAGGAATTGGTCAACAAAATATATTGTATCCAGACCTTGCAAAGTAATGCTCAAATATTATACACTCCCATAAAAAAAAAAAATCCATTTTTGTTATATAACTTTGTGACATATTAACTGCACCTTATTTTTCAGATACTTTTGCTCTTTTTCCTGCCATTATACTATTATTATGTTAAGAAGATATATAATTAAGACATATCATAAGGCTGTGAACTAAGAATGCTGCCAGCCATATAGGTAAACAAAGGGTGTTGCAGCCACCAAGCTACCACATGCCCCATATATAGAAAAGCCCTAAATTCCTTAACTTGAGATATCTTGTTTTCTTTAATTAACAATAATCTTTTGATGTTCCAACCACCTGCCCTTTGTTGCAAAAACTCCTCTATATCCTGGCTCCCCCCTTGCCTCCTCAGAGCAGTCTCTCAGTGTTATTTGAGATGCTGTCTCCCAGGCTTGCAGTCCTAAGAATGTCTACCAAACAAATCATAACTCTCAACTTTTAGGTTGTGCATTTTTTTTCAGTCGACAAGGCTAATTAAATCCCAGTTCATCACACTTTAATTAATTACTTTATTACCAAAACACAACAAAATTTAAGTAAGCTTACAAGGACATAGAATAAGAATGTGAGCAAATATGGTAAAAGTAAAATCAGGGTAGAAAAAAATCAATGCATTTCCTGAACACCCTACTGTTTGCCAACATTATGCTAAATGTTATATACATGCAAAAGTGTTTAAAACATGCTTCTTTCCTAAGAGTTTAAAATCTGCTTGGTGACATCAACCTGCATAAACACTTATAGTAGGTATCTAACTTTCCCAAACTTACAAATCATTCTCTAAAATCAACCAAAAGAAAACAGAAATGTCAATAAACCTCAGGTTCTTTTTCTCAAAAACTTTCTGCTTTCCTTTGGGGTAGGCTTCAGACAGCACTCCTAGCAAAGTCTTCTGGCTGGCATTTAAACTTTATCTTGGTTATTATTGCATACTAGTCATGAAACCATATATTTGTCAAGTGCCTTATTACCTTGAAGTATGAAATGTGCTACAGGAGTTAAAATAACATTATATACCCAAAGGAATGGCTTGGCTTCAAGCTAAGCATTTTCAGTTCCACTTAAGCTTTTGGTATTACCGTCTCTTTGTAATGCAAATTGTTCTACAGCACAAGGATTTTCCCAGTTCTGGGAACCTTTATGGCTAGGAAGGCTTAGACTAGCTCATCTGCAGTTGTAATAGTTCTGCTGTATTATGTGGTACTTAAGAGCAGCAGTGAAATCAGCCTAATATGCTTAATATGATAAGTGATGGTTTGTGTCAGCCTTTGGCTTAATGTTGTGTCTGTGTGTGCATGTGTATGTGTGTAGAGTTTTTTTAACATAATTTTTTTGGGAAATTATGAACAAGAAATAAAAACTATAGAATTCAAATTAGTAAGATCCTTGGAAAATTTCTTCAGAAGGAGTGATATTGACAAAATTAAATTACTTCAATACAATTTTAATTAAATCATTCAGATTTTGAGTTTTTCCTTTTTTTTAACATATTATTTTCTGAAAACAATTTCTAAAATGCAACTTTTGAGTCTAAGTTCTCATCTCACCATTTTCTTGAGTATTGAGGTGAAGTGAGCTCTTAGTTCAGGGTCTTCTAAAGATTCAGTGAAATTTAAAATTTAACAGAAGGCACACAATAGAGGCAAAGGGGTCAATAGTGGTGTAAATGGAGAGCCAGTTAATACACAACAGTATCAGCAACAAACTACTGGAAGCCCAGGCTTCATAATTGTCATGGAAATCTTCCCTCTGTCCCTAACTGCCTGTTGATCAATTTCTGGATTGAAGAATTGGACAGAGATTACATATGGCATAAGTATACACAGCAAAACCTACATTTAAAAGTTGTGAGTGCCTTAGTTTACGGATCCTGAGTATAAGGAACTTAAAATTCGTGAGGTTGACAGCCTACTACAGGTTACTAATCACCTGCAAGCACAACTGAATGAAATGAGAGCTAAATGAAATAATGAATAATGATAGGATGTGGATATAAACAGGAAAAAAAGGAGTAATTCTGACTAGGTAGATGAAAAACATGGATTTGGGGGCTTTGGACTTAGTATTTGAAGAGTAAGGATTTTCATGAAGGGAAAATGGAGGAAAACATTTCAGGTTGAGAGAACACTGCATATGAAAATTGCCCAGTGTGATGCCTGGCATGGAGGAACCAGTCAGTAATTACATTTTCCTCCCTTTGACCAAGTACACAGAAAGTGCATGCCTGGCAGTGGGGAAGGATTAGTTGAGGAGCATGGCTGGAGTGGAAAGTGTAAAAAGGAATGATGGAAAGATACAAGGAGTTGGGTCTTAAATCCAAAACATGTGGATTCCTTTACCTACTAATTATGTGATCTTGGATTAATCTTTTACTCTCTGGGCCTGAATTTCCTTATTTGTGAAATTGGGATTGTATTAGTTTCCTAGAGCTGTTGTAACAAAATACCACAAATGTGGTAGCTTAAAACAACAGAAGTTCAGTGTCTCACGCTTCTGCAGGCTAGAAGTCCAAAATCCAGGTGTGGACAGGGCTCTACTCCTTCTGAAGCCTGTAGCGAAATCTTTCTTTTTCCTTTTCCTAGCTTCTGATGGTTTGCTTACAATTTTTGCTGTCCTTGGTTTGGAGCTGCATACCTTCAATCTCTGCTTTAGTTGTCACACGGCATTCTCCCTTTGTGTCTCTGGCTTCACATGTTGTCTTCTTATCAGGATTCCCTAATAATACTTGATTAAGAGTACCCCACTCCAGTATGACCTTATCTTAACTAAATACATCTGCAATGAGCCTATATCCAAATAAGGTCATGTTCTGAGGTATTGGATGTTGGGATTTCAATGTGTCTTTTTTAAGGTGACACAATTCAATCAGTTGGAGGCATTGTAATGTCTACATATTTCATTGTATTGTTGAGAGGCTTACATATGATAGTGTATGATAATGTATGCATGTTATAAAATACAAAATTACTTGAGAGCAGGTTATGTGCTGAGCACTGAAATTATATGCAATAATTGTCATCCAAATAAATTCATGACCATTCTCACTTTAACAGATGGGAAAAATAAGGTACAGAGATGTTAACTGCCTTGCAGAAGGTCACATAAAATAGTAAGAGGAAGAGCCAGGATCCAAAACCAGATATGATGATTAGACCACAGGTTCTCTAACTCTGCTCCATATGTCTCTCAGCAATAGCATGCAGATAAATAAGTAAAGATCCATTTCCACTTTTCTACCCTTGATGCCCTAGTTCTTACTGAAACCATAAAATGGTTTCATAAAAAAAACATGCCTCAAGGGAAAAAAATTATATACTAAAATAAACTGACAGTGTCCAAACTTGAAAGCCTGTTTTTTTAGGTCCTTAATCCATGTGCCTTAGAAAGATGAAGGAAAATTTTTCTTCCATTGTCCTGATTTCCTTGTCTAAAATGGATGGTCATGAAATCTAACAATTCACATACTTTGATTTTCTTATACAATCATAAAAATTTGATTAAAGACAGAGGAAGTGTTTAGGTTTAAAACATATGACTTCTAAAATCCCATATCAAACTTGTAGCAATTTTCAGAGGCATGTCAGCATCAAGGAATAAAGGTGACTTATGTATGGCTATTAAGCAGAAGCTCTTCTTGGCTGCATTTTCTGTCCTGCTGTTGCCCTTTGGCCATTTGGTTCCCATTATGCTCTCTTCTATGCACATGAAGGGAAGAGGTCAGCCTTTAAATGTTGCATTTGTCACAAAATTGCTCTCAGCAGGCATTTTGTGCTGTAAGGTGACTGAAGTTTCACTTGGAGGAAGTTTGTGACCATTCTAAGAATGTCATCCATCTGAACTACCTCTGTCACTGTTATTATGTGTAATAAATTATTAACTAAATATTTGGAGAAAAATAGCATAACAAGCAAGGAAGATGGAGATTAGTGTCAGTGATTAATAATGGGTAGAACTATCAACAGCCATATATGCAAGTTATTGCTGTACAATAGATTACCCAGACCACTCTCTTAATGTGAAAAAATGTTGTGAATTTGCATCCACCTCTCTCCTGAGTAACAGACCTGTACTTCCAACTCTCTATGGGACATCTCCATATGAGGGTGGCACGGGCATTTCTAACTCATTAGACGCCAAACCAAACATCACCTTTTCCTAACAAACTCTTGGGACTATAATTATGCATTGAGTGGATTTACTGGGCCTGTCTTCTATAACTGCAATTTGATATCTAATCTCTTAAAAGTCTTTAGCAAACCACTTTATTTGGCTCACTTTTGATGACTCATACTGTACTTTTAGCAATGTTAATTCTCTCCTGTCCTTCTAATTTCACCTTTCTTTCTTTTTTTTTCCTTTACTTTCCTGAGCATCTTTATCTCTGCTTTGTGTTCTTTCTTCATTTAAGTGCTTGCATAATTAAATTGAAATGTTTGCCAAACAAACAAACAAACTCATAGTGAAAGAGACTAGATTTGTGGTTACCAGAGGCAGTGTGGGGACAGGGGATATTGAATGAAGGCAGCCAAACTGTACTACAAATTTCCAGTTTTAAGATAAATAAGTACTAGAGATATAATGTAAACGATGATACATAGAGTTAACACTGCTGTATGTTATACATGAAAGTTGTTAAGATAAAAATCCTATGGGTTCTCCTCACAGACATTTGTTTCTTTTTCTTTTATTTTGTATCTATATGGGTTGATGGATGTTAACTAAACTTATTGTGATAATCATTTCATGATGTATGTAAGTCAAATCATTATGTTGCATACCTTAAACTTATACAGTGCTTTATGTGAGTTATATCTCAATACAATTAGAATAAAAGAAAATAAGTAAAAAAATAAATGTTCCAAAAACTTGTTTACAAGTTTTGCTGGATTCAATTTGTTAGTGTATATTCTTTAGTTGTTTGTTTTTTCCATTTATTTCCATCCTTCCCACCTCCCTGCCCCCCCTCCACATACTTTTTGATTATTAACCTTTGAAGGAGGTCATTTTCTTCCTTAAGTATCTATTTGTAGACAATATATATTGGGGAGGGATGGGTGGAGCTCTTTTCTAAGGAGACAAATTTTCTTTCAGAGCCAGGGTTTTGCCAATGGGTCTGTTTCACTTTTACTTCTCCCCATTCAGTGGAGAAAGACAGATGCTAGATTGCTGGCAATGTAAACCCTTTCTTCTCCCCAGACTCCCTCTACCAGCTATGGGGATTCATCTCCTTGCAAATACAGATTGTCTGTGTTAGTTCTTACTTAGCAATATCTCCTCTACTTCTTGGAACAAAACAGTCCAAGGAAGCTCCTGGCACTATGATCTGTCGCTGTCGCAGATGTGAAATTGAGGCTTTATATCTCAGGTAGTGCCTCTCACTTTAAGACACATAATTTTCCAGTTCTGAAATCTGTGGCTTCGATGTCTTTTCTAAGTTGCCCTTCTACCACATCCCTGCTTGATAGTGCTTTGGGTAAATTTTTTATAGTTAAATAAATAATTGTTTTGTTTTGTTTTAAGGTTTCTGTTTCTAGTTTGTTTTAAGGTTTCTAGTTTCACCAATGATGGACTTTATGATTGTTTCTAAATTTTCTTATTTGTTATTGTGGAAAAATCCAAGAGGTGAGGTAGCTAACTTTATTTCACCATATTTAAATATGATTTGAATGTGATAAATGTTTTTAAAGTAAAATCTATAGATATTCAACAAGATTTTGGTTATCCAAGCATTGGAGTTGTGTTATTCTTGAATATGCTGTCTTTAAAAAAAAAGAATCAAAATGTAATTCATACACCATAACATTTACTCTTTTAAAGTGTACAACTTAGTTTTTAGTATATTCACAATGTTGTACAATTATTACCACTATCTAGTTCCAGAAGATTTTCATCACTCCATAAAGAAACCTTGTACACTTTAGTGGTCATCTCCAATTCCTTCTTCTTCACAGCTCCTGCCGACCACTAATTTACTTTTTGTCTCTATAGATTTGCCTATTCTGAACATTTACTATAAATAGAGTCATACAGCATGTGGCCTTTTGTCTCTGGCTTCTTTCACTTAACATAATGTTTTCAAGGTTCATCCATGTTGTAGCATGTATCAGTACTTCATTTCTTTTTATTTCTGAATAATACTCCATTATATAAGCAGAACATATTTTGTTTATCCATTCATTAGTTGACGGGCATTTGTTTTGTTTGCAAGAAAACTGGAATGGGGCAGAAAGTAAAATAATACTTACAAGTGTCTATCACTTATAATATGTAAGACCCTATTAGAAATCATACATGTACTATTTCAAAACATAAAATACCTTATAAAGTAGGTATTATTTTACTGAAAGGGAAACTAAAGCTCAGAGAAATGGCTTGTTATAGACCTAGGATGAGTGAGCAGAGACCCCAGGCATAGGAAATCTAAAGCCTATGCTTTCTCCATTATGCTATGCTACACCATGTTGTATCACACACACCTAGAGTGGTATATATGACATCAGCTGGGCTACTGGACAACAAGGAGGAGTTGCATCTTAATTAATTAATTCCTGGAAATGTAGAAAAATGAATGAATATCTTGGAACATTAGTAAATTCAATCAACCTTAAAGTGACTGAGAAATTTCATAAGAAATTATGACCTTTTCCTATTAAAATTATACACTCCCTGAAGCTATCTGACTTCCTAAAATATTTATTAAAATTTAGATGTAGCAGAAATTATTTCCAAACTCTACCAACTCTGCTAATGCTTTGGAAGTAAGGAAGAAGAAATCCTGTTAGGACTCATTCATACAAGTTTTGTTTTGTTTTGTCATTTTTTGATTATATAAACTCAAATATGTAACTGTCAGTGTATCTAAAAGTTTCTTACTCAGTCTTCAGCGGTAGTAGCTGGAGCAACACCAATAGCAGATGGGCTAGGTAACAGAAAGGACACAGAGAGATCTCAGAATTGAGGGTGACCTGGCAGGTGAGGGAGGTCAGGAGTCAGGTAAGAGAACAGATGAATAGTGGGAGTAACAGCAAGGCTCTGGAAAAGGAAGGACATTCCCATTTACTTCTCTGTGAGGCGAAAGAATCTTAGCAACATTTCTTGTCTTAGCCGACTCTATTTCTAAATCCCTTTTTTGAAACCAAGTAAAGGATTTGCTTTGTGTTCAAAATGGATGAATATACTTCCAGAAGTGACCTTAAATTGCATTGGTCTATTAGATAGGAATCTTTGATTCATGACACTGGTTTAAGCAAAAAGGGGGGTTTATTGACTCATGTAACTGGAGATGTCCAGTGGAAAGGCTGGCTTTGTATTGCTTGATTTAGAGACTTACACACTGTCATCAGGAGTTTATTTCTCAATGAGCAAAAAGGACTCTTGGTAGCCCCAGACTCAACTTATCTACCTATTCACTCTAACAAAAATTTTTCTTATTGCTGTGGCAGAAAAGTCCCTGATTGACAAAGCTTGGATCACATGCCCATCTTTGAACCAATCACTCTGGCTGGGGGTAGGATATTATAATTTGGGCAACCATGAGTTATGTGTTAATGGGGTTAATGGCAAGTAAGATCTACCCCATCCTTGGAAGGGGCTCTCCATGAATTAGTAGAGATATCCCATAGTGAAAGGAATAACGGGAAGAGCTGCCAGGAATATATGACAATAGATGTTCACATGAATTGCTATGCATTTATTTCTGTATATATTGCATGTGTTCTTAAAGATATGAGACAGAAAATGTATCCACTTTTGTTTTCCCCTTTGTGTATACACTTAAAATAATGATAATGAGCAGCATTTGTTATTTGTCTATTTGCGTCTCTGTTAGGCATTTTGTGTTTTTTCATTTGAATCCCAACAGCCTTACCATTGTTACCATTTTACAAATCAAAACACTGAATTTCCAGCGAGATTAATTTGCTCAAGGCTACACAGAAACCAACATATGTACAAAATAATCTATCCTACTTAACACCATATCGTTTTAATTTCTGTAAATGGTCATCATGCACATGATACTGTCACTAATACTCTGCTTGTACATTTAGAGTAATATCAACATTAATGATTAGCAGAGGTATTATTTATAAAGTAATAATAAAATATTAATTGCTAACATTCATTGGACATTAAGTATGTATCAGACACTAAAATTCACTTTCTGTGTAGCAGCCACATGATTTCCTTAAACTATAAGTCGAATAAATCAGATCCCCTATCACCTGTTTAAAAATCTTCATTGATTCATTTTGCTCTTACAAGGAAACCCAAACTTCTTAACAAGGGTTAAAAGACCCTGCTTCTCTCACTAACCTCAAATCATACCCCTTGTCCTCTTGCTAATTTTGCAACACACTTTCTTTTTTAGTTCAGCACATTTGCACTTGCTATTACATCTTATGGAAAGTTTTTGCCCATTTTTTGTTGTTTTCTGCAGGGCTGATTCTCTCTTATCCTTCAGGTCTCAGCTGAAATGCAACCTGAAAAAGAGGCTTTCCAGGACCACTTATCTAAAGCAACCTCTCACCCCCACCCCTTACTCTCTTGCACATCCTCTTATTTGTTTCCTTCCTTTTATAACCTGTAAATGTCTATCTTGTATTGTTCATGTTTCCTCAGTACTTTGAGCACAGGCAGACACATACTAGGCACTCAGCACTTTTAGAAGAGAAGGTTGTTGTCACAGTCTCCTATGAACAGGACACTATCAGAATCCTAGTTTATACTAATAAGGAAATGAGTTGTTAGGTGGGATTAGGTCGTGTCCAAATGTTGCATAGCTACTAAGTGTCAGAGTCCACATTCAGCCTTATTACCTGACTCCAGAGCCTGTACACTTGCTGTCCTTATTTGTTTGGGGTTTTCCTAGATCCTACTTAAAGTTGGAACTAAGTAACAGTGTCTCCATACCATTTTTCCCCAGTCATTTATAAAGTATAAGGCAGGAATGTTTCTGCCTTCAACTCCTTCTAGAATTTTTCTTCATTTTGGAGAACTATTCTTGGCACTTTAGTGACTCAGGATCACACTATGAATTTTATTACAGCTGTTCAATTCCTGAAAATATTTCAGGCTCTACATAACATTGCTAAATGTGAAACAAATTACATAATAGATGAATTCCTCCTTATTGAGGATCTCCAATTCTCCAATTAATCTATTATCTGAATATGAATAGAGAAGCTGTGGTTTTATGATTCCTTCTCCTTCTTCCCTTCCAACTTACCCTTATAAAAAATGGCATGTTTCACTCTTCAGGGTAACTTTGGTACTTACTTCTTAACCTAGATGAAGAGAACAGCTAGTCATTCCTAATTTCCTTGTAATCATCCTTTAAATAAGAACGAAAACACTTTTCCCTAATCTTCCTGTCATACCTCTGTCTATGAGCAGAATGATTTGGAGAGAAGGTAAGAATCAGAAGCCTGAAGTTGTAATTTGGGTTATAACATTATGTATTTGTGACAAGATCCTATAAGGGAGAGGAGAGGAAAGAAAGGAACACTGAGTTCTCACTTTGTATTAGTTACTTGATATTCATATTCTTATTTAATTTATTCCAAACAGCAATTAGGTTATTATTATCACTGTTTCAAAGAGGAGAAAATAGGTTTGTAAAGGTTATACAAATTTCCTAAAAGGACAAAGGTGATAGTAGGTGACAGAGATGGGATTCAAACTGTGGTGTGACTGAGTCAAAAGTCTGGGTATGGTGTGATCCTTCACATCACACTAGAAGATGGCACCAGGTAGTGGAAAGGTCAAGTCAGAACTTGCCTGGGTCTCAGTGTTCTAATCTGGAGAATGAGATGGCTGGAAAAGGGTCTCCAAAAGTTCCAATAAATCAAACGTAACGTAATTCTTTATGCCAATTATTCACAACATTTACATAAAGCCTGGTTTATCCATAAATGCTTATCAAATAAATCTGAAAGAATCCCTGTATGCTACTTAGGAAAGGGCAGAGAAAGCAAGTGGGCAATAATCTGGAGAGAACGAAGGAATGACAGTTCACAGTAGAAACTCAAAAGCGTTTGTGAATAAATGAATAAATTATAAAATAACAGAGATAATCCTTGGCAAAATAATGAGATATTCAAGGTTTACTTCAGGTGCTTTCCTTTCTCCTCCTCAATATTTTCCCACCTGTCCAGGTGTCAGTTCTGGGTACATTAATGGAACCATCTTACTCTGAAATCAGAATCCACAGGTTTCCTTTCTGAAAAGCAAGAGAGGGAAAGGTAAAGCAAAGGATGGTAGGGGTAGAAGGGAACTAATGAGTACTGCAAGGATGCTGATCTTTGTGAATTCTAGCCCAGCAGAAGCACTTACTAAGGAGAGTGAGTACAAAGTATAAATGTCCTTGCTTGCTTTGTCATGGCCTAGCTTTGTGATGTGATCTAAGATTGCCAGATATAGTAAGTAAAAATACATGATGCTCAGTTAAATTTGAATTTCAGATAAACATCAACTAATTTTTTAGTATTTTCCATGCAGCATATAGAATATACTTTTCAAAAAAAAAATTCATTGTCTATCTGAAATTCAAATTTAACTTGGTATCCTGTATTTCATCAGGCAGCCCAGTCTTTCATTTTTTAAAGACAATAAAGCATACAGATAATACCACTGTTTCATTCATAAGTGGGCATTAAAAAAATTCCTCCTGAGACTGAACAATTCCAGTCAACCCTTTGTTTACTGCCAGGCTGAGGCTTGGAAGTCGCTGACACCAGAAGCTGCCTTTGGAGACTTGACGTTTGGGACTTGACACATCAAAAGAATGTGGGAGATAGGGTGAGAGAAAAAGGAACTGAAGAGACAGGTTAAAGGTCTCCCCGCCTCTGGTTCCCAGATATGTTGCCATAAGAATTTTCATTTTATAGTCTAAGACTGTTGAGGTAAATCTGAAGTCACAACTTGTTTTTAATATAATTCCCTCACCATTCACTCTCTGCAGTGCCTGCAGTTCTCTCAACCATGGGTCATACTGGCAGCTTCCTTTCTCCTCTTACCACTTAAGACTCCCTGCATGGATAATTCTATAATTGGGAGAAGGGGTGATAGCACTCTAATAAAAATGCAAGTCATCACTTCCAAATAACTCATCCCTCTCCCGTCTCTTCTCAAATATACAAAATCTCATCTTGCATATAATTTGCTAAAAGTTGTAGCATTGCAATCAGTATTGCAGTACATGCTAGACAGCTTCAGAAATAGCAGGCTTAAAAAAAAAGCAAACAGTAATCAACATTTTAAAAATGCTTAAACACAGTTGCAAATATTGCACTTTCTTGTAAAAGTAATTCTGAAGACGGAGGCCAACAAACATTTGCCTTTTCTTATATTGTAGCTTACGCAAAAATATCTGCTTACTCTTGTTTTCAGGTGTCATGTGAAATTCTGAAAGACGCTAGGGAGATAGTAAGGGAAGTTTACCCGAATATCCAGGCAAGCTTTAGCATTTACATATAACCTCTTCTTTAGAGAGTCAGCTAGGCCTCGGGGAGAAGTTTGGAGACAGGTGTATTTTGGAAAAGTTCCTTGAGGAATTTCTTTTCCTTCTCACCTTGGCCACCCATACTCAAGAAATGCTGCTTGGTTATATTAAGATTTACAGGGGTTGTGAACCATTTTAGCCCCCTTAAGGACTGATTCCTCTAGGACCTAATGGAATAAACTTTTTAAAGATAGGCTTTTACTGTGACAGGTTCACTAAACTGAGTTGCTTGGCAAGTTTCATTGCCTGGGGTCCTTTAAATCACCTTCAGTAGGTGTCCAGATGGCTAGTGAGAACAGCAGATCTTGGCTTTCAGTCAGGTGGAGGTCTAGCTCCCTCACTCTTGCCCTTCCTCTCAGAGGAAAGAAAGAGGTTAACAATTGGCAAGCTGTCTTCCAGAGCTAAAACTAAGTTATATGACTGCAACTGCCACCCCACAAGGCTGCTATAATATGACTTAGTTAATTCATTAGCCAACAGTGTAGTAACAAATAGAATATGTTCCTTTGTATAAAAGTGTATCTCTTAAACTGTCTTTATGTTTAATATTTTTTTTAAAGTGTATTAGTGACAATCATATAGTGCTTCATATTAATTATGTACCTTTTTTAGGAATCTTATCCCTATCCTAGAACATTCATGGTTATCATTGTTACTGTTTCAGGTGGAAAATAAATATTATTTGTTTTGATTCAAAGAAGACGAAATATTCTAACATGGAAGCCTCAAACTAAACTCCAGGCTCCACAGATGAAAGCTGTGAGGCAAAGCAAAATGAAAGCTATCCCTATCCTTAGAGGTCAACAGTGATGGATCGTTGGAAGAGACTGAGAAAAAGCAGAAATCAATGAGTTGCACTTTCTTGTAACAGATAGCAAGTTTAAGTTTTTGAAAACTCTTTAAAAACTATTAAAAATGATGCTTAGCATTGCCTTTATTTGATTATTATCTGAATAAAAAATTAAATATATGCATTTATTCCATAAATTTATGGAGCTATTTGTTTTTCTTTGGAATTCATTCAATTCCACACTTGCTGTTACATTATGAATTAGCCGCAGATTTTTTTGTTCCCCATTTGTTATTTATATTTTAGTTTTTATTAGTTAACAGACTTTTAACTTAGTTACTTTAAATTTCAGGGGATATAGATCGAATCTGTACTTTACTACTTGTGAGACAGGCTAGATACTGGCATTTATTCATATTTAGGGAAAAGATGTGCCTAACTATATTTTTGATCATAAGTCTCTGTCAACTAAGTTTAAGTTTGTCTGTTGATCTGCCAGTGATCTTGTTTTATCACCTCTGGGGACAGGAGTGAATTACAAGCAAGAGCAAAGATCTTGCCATTCCTGAATTTCTTTATCATAATTAAAATATTTTTACAGCCATTATGGAGAACAGTATGGAGGTTACTTAAAAAACTAAAAATAGAACTATCACATGATCCAGAAATCCCACTACTGGGCATATACCCTGAGAAAACCATAATTCAAAATGAGTCATGTACCACAATGTTCATTGCAGCACTCTTTACAATAGCCAGGGCATGGAAGAAACCTAAATGTCCATCAACAGAGGAATAGATAAAGAAGATGTGGTACATATATACAATGGGATATTATTCAGCCATAAAAAAGAACAAAATAATGCCATTTGCAGCAACATGGATGGACCTAAGATTATCATACTGAATGCAGTAAGCAAGTCATACACAGAAAGACAAATATCATATGATATTGCTAATATGTGGAATCTAGAAAAAGGGTACAAGTGAACTTATTTACGAAATAGAAGTAGAGTCACAGATGTGGAAAAAGAACTTATGGTTACCAGGGGATAAGGGGTAGGGAGGGATAAATTGGGAGATTGAGATTCACATATACACACTACTATATATAAAATAGATAACTAATAAGAATCTACTGCATAGCACAGGGACCTCTACTCAATAATCTGTAATGGTCTTTATGGGAAAAGAATCTAAATAAAGAGTGGATATATGTATATGTATAACTGATTCACTTTGCTGTACACCTGAAACTAACACAACACTGTAAATCAACTATACTCCAATAAAAATTTTAAAAAATCAAATAGAAAAAAAACCCAAAACTGTTCTTTTTGATCAAGCAACAACAATGGAAAAGGACAGGGACGGTTACAAACCCTGAGAGGGTTTACTATCATAAGTTTTTCCAGTGGAAATGGATCTTTATTTTCATCTTTTCCCAGTTTGTCTTCTAATCTTGGATCCAGAGAGAAGGAATTCTGAGCTCCTGAGCCATATGAGAAAAATAATTAAAAGCTTCCTTCCCCTTTATTATTTTTCCCCTCCAGTTCTGGGTAAGATTTTCTATTTCAACCATGACTCTGGGAGTAAGATATTAAGTAGCCCTTCAAGATTGATTGAGCCCACAATAAAGATCAACAAATTGAACTCAAGGAATAAATAAATAGAAAATAGTAATTAAATCCATGGAAAACATTCTTAGCACATACATTAAAAAATGGACAACACTGTGAATATGTAGAAAAGGATATCTCTCCTTAATTAGATTTAATAGATTTCAAAGAAATGAATGCTAGAAATAGCTATTTTTATTAAATAGAACAAGATAGGATCAAAAGAATGGGCCATGATATGAAAACTGAAATAGACCAAATAAAATTAATATTGAAAACAATAAAAAGTAACAGGCAATAGAGATTATCTGAAGTTACACAGATGATAATTGTGAGAAATATCCAGAAAAAGAAAGAGGTAAGTAAAGAATCCAGAAAAATATGAGCAAAGATAATCAGAGTAGGAGATATGGAGAGCTATTATATGAATAACTAAAGTCTCTGAAAATAAAGGACAGATATAATCAGTGATAGAGTAGGACAAAAAAAAACCCTTCAACTTTTCAGAACCAGAGAAAGATACTTAAATCAGATATTATGAATCTCACTGAACTCTACAAAAAGCAAATAAGTAGTAATTAATATCAAAACACACCCACTACGCAGAGGGCAAAGCAGAGAGATTCCACACAGAGTATAGGTGCCAACAAGCACTCACCAGCCTGAGAGGCTTGTCTGCTCACCCACCGTGGTGGGTCAGGGCTGGGAGCTAAGGCTCAGGCTTTGGAGTTTGGATCCCGGGGATAAGACTGGGGTTGGCTGTGTGGGCACAGCCGGGGGTGGGCTGGTGTGCTGCAGCTAGCTGGGGCAGAGTCTGGGAAGAAGTTTGGAATTGCCTAGGAGTCAAGAGACCATTGTTTCGGGGTGTGTGAGGGGAGGGGATTCCGTGGCTGTCAGCACAGACATGAGAGACGGGCATGAAACACTAATGCGGCTGCTGTAGCCACCAAGAAACCTGTATGCAAGCACAGGTCACTATCCACACCTACCCTCCCAGGAGCCTTTGCAGCCCTCCACTGCCAGGGTCCCATGATCCAGAATCCCTGGCAGAACACATGGCGTGCCTCAGGTTGTTGCAGTGTCATGCTGGCCTCTGCTGCTGCAGGCTTGCCCCCCCCTCCCATTCCTTACCTCTCCCTCCCCCCAGCCTGAGTGAGTCAGAGCCCCCTAATCAGCCATTCCTTTAAACCCCTCCTGTCTGGGCGAAGAATGGATGCTCTCAGGTGACCTGCATCCAGAGGCAGGGCCAGGTCCAGAGCTGGGCCCTGGCAGCTGTGCAAGCAGAGAGGAGAAGGGGAGGTCTCTCTGGGCGGCCTTGGGACCAGTGGATTGAATCTCCACAGTGAACTTGATGTGCGCTGCATCTGTGGAATACCTGAATGGAGAGTAAATCATCCCAGGACTGAGGGCATGGACTTTGGGAGCAACTGTGGACTTGGGGGTTTGCTTTCTGCATCTAGTTTGTTTCTGGTTTTGTGTTTGACTTAGTTTGGTGTTTAGAATTTATTATCATTGGTGGATTTGTTTTGTTTCTGGTTTTGTGTTTGACTTAGTTTTGTGTTTAGAGTTTATTATCATTGGTGGATTTGTTTTTTGGTTTGGTTACTCTCTTTTTTTTTTTTTAATTACTTAAAAAATTTTAATAACATTTTTTTATTTTAATGACTTTCTTTTCTTTCTCTTTCTTCTTTCTTTCTTTCTTTCTTTCTTTCTTTCTTTCTTTCATTCCTCTTTCTTTCTTTTCTCTCTTTTCTTCTGAGCTATGTGGCTGACAGGGTCTTGGTGTTCCAGCCCGGTGTTAGGCCTGGCCTCTGATGTGGCAGAGCTGAGTTCAGGACATTGGTCCACCAGAGACCTCGCAGCCACAAGTAATATCAATTGGGGAGGACTCTCCCAGAGATCTCTGTCTCAATGCTAAGACCCAGTTCCACTCAACAACTAGCAAGCTCCACTGCTGGACACCCCATGCCAAACAACTAGCAAGACAGGAAATCAATCCCACCCATTAGTGGAGAGGATACCTAAAATCATAGTAAGTTCACAGACATGCCAAAACACACCACCAGACACAGTCCTGCCCACCAAAAAGACAAGATCCAGACTTAACCACCGGAACACAGCTACCAGTCCCCTCTACCAGGAAGCCCACACAACACACTGAACAAACATTACCCACTGGGGGCAGACACCAAAAACAATGGGAACTACAAACCTGAAGCCCACGCAAAGGGGATCTCAAACACAGTAAGTTAAGGAAAATGAGAAGGCAGAGACATACACAGCAGATGAAGGAGCAAGATAAAGACTCACCAGACCAAGCAAATGAAGAGGAAATAGACAGTCTACCTGAAAAAGAATTCAGAGTAATGATAGTAAAGATGAGGCAAAATCATGGAAATATAAGAGAGAAAAATACAAGAAACATTTAACAAGGACCTAGAAGAACCAAAGAGCAAACAAACAATGATGAACAACACAGTAAATGAAATTAAATATTCTCTAGAAGGAATCAATAGCAGAATAACTGAGGCAGAAGAACAAATAAGTGACCTGGAAGATAAAATAGTGGAAATCACTACCACAGAGCAAAATAAAGAAAAAAGACTGAAAAGAATTGAGAACAGATTCAGAGACCTCTGGGACAACATTAAATGCATTAACATTCGAATTATAGGGGTCCCAGAAGAAGAAGAGAAAAGAAAGGGACTGAGAATATATTTGAAGAAATTATAGTTGAAAACTTCCCTAATATGGGAAAGGAAATAGTCAGTCAGGTCCAGGAAGCACAGAGAGTCCCATACAGTACATATCCAAGGAGAACCATGGCAAGACACATATTAATCAAACTATCAAAAGTTAAATACAAAGAAAAATATTAAAAGCAGCAAGGGAAAAGCAACAAATAATATACAAGGGAATCACAACCAAGACTACTCTACCCAGAAAGAATCTCATTCAGAATTGACAGAGAAATTAAAAACTTTACAGACAAGCAAAAGCTAAAAGAATTTAGCACCACCATACCAGCTTTACAACAAATGCTAAAGGAACTTCTCTAGGCAGGAAACACAAGAGAAGGAGTGGACCTGCAATAACAGACCTAAAACAATTAAGAAAATGGTAATAGGAACACACATATTGATAATTACCTTAAATGTAAATGGATTAAATGCTCCAATCAAGAGACATGGACTGGCTGAGTGGATGCAGAAACAAGAACTATGTATGTGCTGTCTGCAGGAGACCTACTTCAGACCTAGGGACACATACAGACTGGAAGTGAGGGGATGGAAGAAGATATTCCATGCAGATGGAAATCAAAGTGGGGCTGGAGTGGCAATTTTCATATCAGGCAAAATAGATTTTAAAATATAGACTGTTGCAAGACACAGAGGACACTCCATAAAGATAAGGGATCAATCCAAGAAGAAGATATAACAATTGTAAATATTTATGCATCCAACATAGGAGTGCCTCAATACATAAGGCAAATGCTAGCAATCATAAAAGGGAGGTCAACTGTAAAACAATAATAGTGGGGGACTTTGGCACCCCACTTTCACCAATGGACAGATCGTCCAAAATTAGAGTGAATAGGGAGGCACAGGCTTTGAATAACACAATAAACAAGATAGACTTAATTGATATTATAGGACATTCCATCCAAAAACAACAGAATACACTTTCTTCTCAAGTGCTCATGGAGTATTCTCCAGGATAGATCATATCTTGGGTTGCAAATCAAGCCTTGGTAAATTTAAGAAAATTGAAATCGTATCAAGTATCTTTTCTGACCACAACGCTATGAGACTAGATATCAATTACATGAAAAAAATTGTATGAAATGCAAACGCATGGAGGCTAAATAATACACTAATGAATAGCCTGGATATCAGTGAAGAAATCAAACATGAAATCAAAGAATACCTAGAAATGGGTGACAGTGAGGACCAGATGGCCCAGAACCTGTGGGATGCAGTGCGGGCAGTTCTAAGAGGGAAGTTTATAGCGATGCAATCCTACCTCAAGAAACAAGAGAAATCTCAAGTAGGCAACCTAACCTCACACCTAAAACAATTGGAGAGGAAAGAGCAGAGGAAGCCCAAAGTTGGCAGAAGGTAAGAAATCATAAAAGATCAGAGATAAATGAGAGGGAAGTGAAGGAAATGATGGCAGAGATCAATAAAACTAGAAGCTGGTTCTTTGAGAAGATAAACAAAACTGGTGAACCATTATCCAGACTCATTGAGAGGAAAAGGGAGAAGACTCAAATCAATGGAATTAGAAATGAAAAAGGAGAGGTGACACTGCAGAAATACAGAGGATTATGGGAGATTGCTACAGGCAACTATATGCCAGTGGAATGGACAACCTGGAAGAAATGGACAAATTCTTAGAAGAGCATGGCCTTCTGAGAGTGAACCAGGAAGGAATGGAAAATATGGACAGACAAATCACAAGCACTGAAATTGAGACTGTCATTAAAACCTTTCAACAAACAGGAGCCTGGGACCAGATGGCTTCACAGGAGAATTCTATCAAACATTTAGAGAGGAGCTGGCACCTATCCTTCTCAAACTTTTCCAGGGTATGGCAGAGGGAGGAACATTTGCAGGCTCATGCTCTAAGGCCAAGATCACCCTGGGGCCAAGTCCAGACAAAAATATCAACGGGAGGGAAGGCTGCAGGTCAGTGTCACTTGTGAACATGGATGCAAAAATTCTCAGCAGGGTTCTGGCAGACAAAGACCAGCAGCACACTGAGAGGGTCGTACACGATGATCAAGTGGGGTTTATCTCAGGAGTGCAAGGATTCTTCATTATATACAAATCAATCCAAGTTGTACACCATATTAAAAAATTGAAGGAGAAATCCATATGATTATCTTAAAAGATACTGAAAAAGCTTTTGACAAAATTCAACACCAATTTATGATAAAAACCTTCCAGAAAGTAGGCATAGAAGGAAATTACCTCAACATAATAAAGGTTATATATGACAAACCCACAGCCACCAGCAGCCGCAAGGGTGAAAAACTGAAACCATTTCCACTAACATCAGGAACAAGACAAGGTTGCCCACTATCACCACTATTATTCAACATAGTTTTGGAAGTTTTAGCCACAGCCATCAGAGAAGAAAAAGAAATAAAGAGAATCCAAATCTGAAAAGAAGAAGTAAAACTGTCACTGTTTGCAGATGACATGATACAATACATAGAGAATCCTAAAGATGCTACCGGAAAACTACTAGAGCTAAACAATGAATTTGGTAAAGTAGCAGGATACAAAATTAACGCACAGAAATATATGGCATTCCTATACACTAATGATGAAAAATGTGAAATAGAAATTAAGGAAACACTCCCATTTACCACTGTAATAAAAATAATAAAATACCAAAGAATAAACCTACCTAAGGAGACAAAAGACCTGTATGAAGAAAACTATAAGACAATGATGAAAGAAATTAAAGATGATACAAACAGATGGAGAAATATGCCATGTTCTTGGATTGGAAGAATCAACATTGTGAAAATGACTACACTACCCAAAGCAATCTACAGATTCAATGCAATCCCTATCAAACTACCAATGGTATTTTTCACAGAACTAGAAAAAAAATTTCACAATTTGTATGGAAACACAAAAGTCCCTGAATAGCCAAAGGAATCTTGAGAAAGAAAAACGGAGCTGGAGGAATCAGGCTCCCAGACTTCAGAGTATACTAAAGCTACAGTAATCAAGACAGTATGGTACTGGAACAAAAACAGAAATGTAGATGAATGGAACAGGATAGAAAGCCCAGAGATCAACCCATGCACATACGGTCACCTTATTTTTGATAAAGGAGGCAAGAATATACAATGGAGAAAAGATAGCCTCTTCAATAAGTGGTGCTGGGAAAACTGGATAGCCACATGTAAAAGAATGAAATTAGAACACTCCCTAACACCATACACAGAAATAAACTCAAAATGTATTAAAGACCTAAATGTAAGGCCAGGCACTACAAAACTCTTAAAGGAAAACATAGGCAGAACACTCTATGACATAATCCCAGCAAGATCCTTTTGACCCACCTCCTAGAGAAATGGAGATAAAAATAAACAAACAGGACCTAATGATACTTAAAAGCTTTTGCACAGCAAAGGAAACCATAAACAAGATGAAAAGACAACCCTCAGAATAGGAGAAAATATTTGCAAATGAAGCAACTGACAAAGGATTAATCTCCAAAATTTACAAGCAGCTCATGCAGCTCAATATCAAAAAAACAAACAACCAAATCCAAAAATGGGCAGAAGACCTAAACAGACATTTCTCCAAAGAAGCTATACAGATTGCCAACAAACAAATTAAATCATGCTCAACATCAGTAATCATTAGAGAAATGCAAGTCAAAACTACAATGAGCTATCACCTCACACCAGTCAGAATGGCCATCATCAAAAACTGTACCAACAGTAAATGCTGGAGAGGGTGTGGAGAGAAGGGAACACTCTTGCACTGTTGGTGGGAAAGTAAAGTGATACACCCACTATGGAGAATATAATGGAGGTTCCTTAAAAAACTAAAAATAGAACTACCATGCAACCCAGGAATCCCATTACTGGGCATATGCCCTGAGAAAACCATAATTCAAAACGAGTCATGTACCACAATGCTCATTGCAGCTCTATTTACAATGGTCAGGACGTGGAAGCAACGTAAGTGTCCATTGACAGATGAATGGATAAAGAAGATGTGGCACATATATACAATGGAATACTACTCAGCCATAAAAAGAAACAAAATTGACTTATTTGTAGTGTCAGTTGTTACTTCTTCTTTTTCATTTCTTATTCTGTTGATTTGAGTCTTCTCCCTTTTTTTCTTGATGAGTCTAGCTAATGGTTTATTAATTTTATTTACCTCCTCAAGGACCAGCTTTTAGTTTAATTGGTCTTTGCTATCATTTCCTTCTTTTCTTTTTCATTTATTTCTGATCTGATCTTTATGATTTCTTTCCTTCTGCTAACTTTGGGTTTTTTGTTGTTGTTCTTCTTCTTCTTTCTCTAATTGCTTTAGGTGTAAACTTAGGTTGGTTATTTGTGATGTTTCTTGTTTTTTGAGGTAGCATTTTATTGCTATAAACTTCCTATTGCTTAGAACTGCTTTTGGTGCATCCCAGAGGTTTTGGGTTGCCGTGTTTTCATTGTCATTTGTTTCTAGGTATTTTTTGGTTTTCTGTTTGATTTCTTCAGTGATCTCTTGGTTATTTAGTAGTGTATTATTTAGTCTCCATGTGTTTGTAGTTTTTACAGATTTTTTCCTGTAATTCATATGTAATCTCATAGCATTGTGGTCAGAAAAGATACTTGTTATATTTCAGTTTTCTTCAATTTACCAAGGCTTGATTTGTGACCCAAGATATAATCTATCCTGGAGAATGTTCCATGAGCACTTGAGAAGAAAGTGGGAAGTGCATTTGATCACATATACTGACCTTTAACATTCTAGAATTTTTTGGTTCTGGCATTTATATTGTATTACCTTAATTAAGTCATGAATTTTATGACAATGCTTTGACTTTGGCTAGTGGTTTTGCTCCTATTATTCCAGTTTTTGTCTTCCGATATGGGTTTATGTTTTTGTAGGTGTTTCCTTTGATTTTGTAATTTCTTCCTATTCACTTAAGTAAAGGTTAAGCTTTAAACTGCTTGGACATTTTGAAAATTTTGATTAACTTGAGAGCCAATTTAGGGTTAATTGTTTTGTTTCCCCTCTTAACCATCAATTACTGATGAGTGGGCTGCCTTACTAAATCATGGATGATCTCTTCACTCTTTCTGTTTTATGTTCATGATCAATTGTTCTCAGATGAGTCATATTAATTAAACAGTACTCTGAATCTTTGTTCACCCTCTTACTCATTCCTAAATAAACTTCATATTACAATGTCAACATTGCAGAAATGGAATGGGAAAGACCAGCTTAAAGTAATCAATGTAACAAAGTGTTAATTTAAAATATTAGCAGCTAAATTCTCAATCCCATATAAAATTGTTTTAAATTTAAGAATTCGATGTCTGAAAGGGAAGAGTCCTTGAAATCAGTTCCTTTAACTTATGAGGATAAGATAACCTCTGAAGTGTATTTTTCTACTAGGTACTCACACATATTAAGTAATTATTTTTTAAATAGAGTTATTTTAATGTTCTCTTTGGAAAAAGGCAAACTACTGTGTTCCAATCATTGAATTGAAAATAGCTTTGTAATGGTCATATCTGATACATTTCCCCAGTGGTTTTCACATGAGAATAGTTTTCAAGCAAAGCATACTTTTCATACGTTAAGAAAAGGAGAGTGGTTAAAAAAAGGAAATTCGGGGCTTCCCTGGTGGCGCAGTGGTTGAGAGTCTGCCTGCCGATGCAGGGCACACGTGTTCGTGCCCTGGTCTGGGAAGATCCCACATGCCATGGAGTGGCTAGGCCCGTGAGCCATGGCCGCTGAGCCTGTGCATCCAGAACCTGTGCTCCGCAATGGGAGAGGCCACAACAGTGAGAGGCCCGCATACTGCAAACAAAAACAAAAAACAAAACAAAACAAAATACTGAAATTCGGGATTCCCTGGTGGTGCACTGGTTGAGAGCCTGACTGCCAACATAGGGAACACGAGTTCATGCCCCGGTCTAGGAAGATACCACATGCCGCGGAGCGGCTGGGCCCATGAGCCATGGTCACTGAGCCTGCGCGTCTGGAGCCTGTGCTCTGCAACGGGAGAGGCCACAACAGTGAGAGGCCTGCATACCACAAAAAAAAAAAAAAAAAAAAAAAAAAGAAATTCATTAACTTACCACTTGCTACTACCATGCTCTCAGAATTTTTAAATTGTGCAATCATCCATGGAAAATTTATTTAGTTTTATAATAGTTTTCTCCTTTATTCCAACCAACTACAGTTAGCCAGTACTTAGTTACCCTCTTGACAACTTTAACAATCCTTATCAGAACCTCCTCATGTCTACTGTCATTTTTCTTTTTGTGCAACAGTACACAACCAGAATTCATTTTATCTCTTTTTTGATACAATTCATAGTTTAAAAAATCTGTTTAGAAAGTAATTCTCTTTTTTCCTTTAAATTCAAAACACATATCATTTCCTGAGAATGGTGTGTGTGGTGTGATTTGCGTGCATGTTTCAATTAAATGGAAGCAAGAACACTTGATGTTCAGAAAATTGTTATTTATTAGGGGAAGCTAAAGATTGCTTTAAGTCATAATATGACTCTAAAAATCAAGTTTATATTTTTCTTTTTTCAAATTTTTATTAAAGTATAGTTGATTTACAATGTTATGTTAGTTTCTTCTGTATAACAAAGAGAATCAGTTATACATATACATATATCCACTCTTTTTTAGATTCTTTTCCAATATAGGTCATTACAGAATATTGAGTAGAGTTCCCTGTCCTGTACAGTAGGTCCTTATTAGTTATCTATTTTATATATAGTAGTGTGTATATGTCAATCTCAATCTCCCAATTTATACCTCCCCCAGGTTTACATTTTTCAAAGTGTAGGTGAAATTATTTTAAGAAGTTATTTTGTCACCCCTACCTGCCCCTGAAAGCTAAAGGATCCTTGCCTTGATTTATCTCTGTGTTTGTTTCAAAAGCTCCCGGAATTTAACAGAGATATTTCACAGCTGTGCTTTAAGAGATATGCAGTGCTCAATAGCCATGAACTGGCTCTGACTTGACACAGAAACATGCCTGCAAAGACTAGACCTGGAAGTGTCCAAAAGTTACCTCTGCATCATTACCATGCTAAGATCTCCGCACAAGGGTGGATTCGTACTCTACTAGGCACAATTCATGCTGTGTGCAAAGTAATGTGGAAGACTGTGCATGCCCGGTCTGACCAGCTTCCCCTGGCAAATCTCTGCCCCTTTCCTAGAGCCCTGATGACATGTCTGCTTCTTACCTCTTAAACTTTCCTCACTCCCTTTCCTTTGGGAAGAAGGTGTTTTTAGAGCATGAGCTCTCCCTTCTTCATTTCTTGATCAATGGAAAAGTTTCTGCTTTGCTATACTGAACCTGGCTTCATTTGATTTACATTTGTGACTCTAGAGGGCAAATGACCCATTGAGGGGTCACTGACCTGCTGAGGATTGGTAACAATATCATACGAATTTATTAATTAGGATGTTTACTTAACATGTCCTATGTGTGTAATGTAAGAGTGATTCACTAGATTACTAATTTACACTTAAATAAAGGTAACATCAAAAACAAGTAAATAACAAAGCATTCTACAATAAAGTTCCCAAATATAGCAAATGAACAGCTTTGCTTATTTTCCATGCTCAAATACTTCATCTTCTTATCTCAAATTTAACTTTAGCTTTTTCAGATCTAGGAAATATGAAGCATACAAGAGAGAGTCAGTCTTAATTGTAAACTTCAAGATATCAATATCTTGATATTTAATTTTTTTTTGGTATAGCACCAAGTAGAATCACTTATCTATTCAACTTACCAAATATATTGTAAGCCTACTTTGAGACTACCACCATATCTACTTTTTTGAAGCCTAAAACAAACCTCATTAAGAGCTCATAAAATGTTCTTTATCTGGAAGATTTACAATGTGTATTGCTTAACTAATTAAGAATTATGATGGAAATAACACCTCAATTTATTTAGCTGTTCATGAATGTTGCTCTGAAATATTTTTCAGAAAAGTCTATGGATTTAATTGCCTCAATTATGCCTTAAAGCAGTTAAAACAAATAATTAACTTTTCAGTGTAACTTTTCTTTCACATTAACATGAATACCTAACTTTTGTTATGCTTTATGACGCCATAATATCATACATAAGACTGTCATATATATATATATATAAATGCCTGTATACATCTCTATATGTATATTGAAGATGTATTTATTTATATAGGTAGACATAAATGTTTAATTCTAA
This sequence comes from Neophocaena asiaeorientalis asiaeorientalis, assembly GCF_003031525.2. Classification (NCBI taxonomy): domain Eukaryota; kingdom Metazoa; phylum Chordata; class Mammalia; order Artiodactyla; family Phocoenidae; genus Neophocaena; species Neophocaena asiaeorientalis. Next base: position 3,184,097 of record NW_020175490.1, on the reverse strand, counting down.
AAAAGAATCTAGATTTCAAAGTGTCAATAATCCAAAATCCTGAGCCCCAGTCTTCTTTATATTATAGAAATAATATTAAACCCAATTAAATGATTAATTAAAAGGATCATACACCATGATCAAGTGGGATTCATTCCACAGATGTAAGGATGGTTCAAAGTCTGTAAACCTATCAGTGTGATACACCACATTAACAAATGAAGAATCAAAATCATATAGTCATCTCATTAGATGCAGAAAACTCTTTTGACAATATTCAACATTCATTATGACAGAAACTCTCAACAAATTAGGCATAGAGGGAACATACCTCAGCATAATAATGGCCAAACATAACAAAACTACAACCAACATTATACTCAACAGTGAAAAGCTGAAAGAATTTCCTCTGAGATCAGGAACAAGACAAGGATGCCCAGACTTGCCACTTTTATTCAACAGAATATTGTAAGTCCTAGTCACAACAGTCAGACAAGAAAAAGAAACAAAAGGAATACAAATTGGAAAGGAAGAAGTAAAGTGTTGCTGTTTGCAGATGATATAATACTATGCATAGAAAATCCTAAAGATGCCACCAGAAAAACCTATTAGAAGCAATAAATGAAATACATTTATTCAATTCATATATTCAATTTATAAAGTTGCAGTATAAAACTTAATATGCAAAAATCTGTTGCATTTCTATACATTAACAACAAACTATTGGAAATAGAAATTAAGAAAACAAACTGATCTAAAAGTATAAAATACTTAGGAATAAATCTAACCAAGGAAGTAAAAGAATTGTACTCATCTAACTGTAAGATATTGATGAAAGAAATTGAAGATGACAAAACAAATGAAAAGATATACCATACTCATGGATTGGAAGAATTATTATTGTTAAAATGACCATACTCCCCAAGGCAAATCTAAAGATTCAATGCAATCCCCATCAAAATACCAAAGGCATTTTTCACAGAACTAGAACAAATAATTTTAAAATTTGTTGGAAACACAAAAGATCCCAAACAGCCAAAACAATCTTGAGAAAGGAGAACAAAGCTGGAAGAACAATGTTCCCTGATTTCAAAATATACTGCAAAGCTACAGTTACTATAGCAGTATGGTACAGATAAAAAAACAGATACATAGATCAATGGAACAGAATAGAGAGCTGAGAAATGAACCCACAGTTATATAATCAATTAATCTATGACAAAGGAGGCAAGAATATACAATGGGAAAAAATACAGCCTCTTCAATAAATGGTATTGGGAAAACTGGACAACTACATGCAAAAGAATCAAACTGGACTACTTTCTCACACCATATACAAAAATAAACTCAAAATGGATGAAAGAGTTAAATGTAAGACCTGAAATCTTAAAAACCCTAGAAGAAAACATGCTCAATACACTCTTTGACATCAGTCTTAACAATATTCTTTTGGATATGTCTCCTCAGGCAACGGAAACAAAAACAAAGATAAACAAATGGGATTACATCAAACTAAAGAACTTTTCACAGTGTAGGAAACAAAACAAAAATGATATATCATATATCATTATATCATTACAAATACATGATATATCATGACAAATATATGCTGTAAGGGGTTAATACCCAAAATATACAAAGAACTCATATGATTCGACATCAAAAAAAAAAAAAAAAAAAACAACCTGATGAAAAGATGGGCAGAGGATTTAAATAGAAATTTTCTCAAAGAAGACCTAGAGATGGCCAATATACAGATGAAAATATGTTCAATATTACTAGTCATCAGGGAAATGCAAATCAGAACAACAATGAGACATTATCTCACATCTGTCAGAATGGCTATCTTCAAAAAGACAACAAATAATGTTGGCAAGGATGTGGAGAAAAGGGAACAATTGTGCACTGTTGTTGGGAATGTAAGTTGGTGCAGCCACTATGGAAAACAATATGGACGTTCCTCAAAAACTTAAAAATAGAACTACCATACAATCCAGCAATTTAACCTTTGGATATTTACCTGAAGAAACAAAAACACTGATTTGAAAAAGATATATTCACTCCAATGTTCATTGCTGCATTATATACAATAGCTAATATATGAAAGCAACCTAATGGATGAATTGATCAACAAATGGATATCCAGCAGTGGTCACACACACACACACACACACACACACACACACACAATGGAATATTATTCAGCCATAAAAAAGAATGAAATCTTGCCATTTATGAAAACATGGATGGATTTAGAGGGTATTATGCTAAGTGAAATAATTCACAGAGAAAGACAAATATGGTATGGTCTTTCTTATATGTGGAGTCTAAACAAAACAAAACAAAGCAAGTTTTTATATACAGAGAACAGATTGGTGGTTATTGCCAGAGGCAGGGGGTGGGAAAAATGGATGAAGGGGGTCAAAAGATAAAAAGAAAATAGAACAGCAATGACTAGAGCTAGAGGAAGTAGAGGAAGACAGCTGGTTTGAGCATATTTTCATATACTTGGATAAGAAACAGAGAGCAATTCAGAAAAAAAAAAAAAAAAAAGACAGACTCCTAGGTCAGAAAGGTGGTATATATTCAAATCTTGAGACCTCAAGAAAGGTTTTCAGGGGGAAAAAAAGCCTAAAATTGACACGTTTTGCACATGCTACATTAGCTACTGAACCTAACAGCAATCCAGTGAAGTAGGAGTTCCAACAGATAAGTAAACTTAGTTTTAGTGAAGGTAGGAAACTTTTCAAAAGTTGTACAGCTAGTAAATAGTGCCAGGATTCATCTCTCTTTTCTATCTGAACTGCAAAGCCCAGCTCTTTCGTTATGCTGTCTCAAAAAATTTAAAGTATATAGTGAATACTATTATTAAGAGGTTCTAGTATGTGTGCTTATGCCTGTGTATATATGCAGTGTGTCTATACAGGTACATAGTGTGTATAATATTTACATTCTTAACATAAATTGATATATTAATATATTATAATAATATAAATTAATAAAATATAGCTATAAATAATCTTTTTGAAAGAAGCAAGATAAAAAGAAATGATACTTCAAGGACATAAGCTTTGAAATTAATTAAGTTATAGAATGTGCTTTTGTAAGAAAAATTATATTCAATATGCTTGTAAAGAAAAACAATTCTTAATAGAGACACAGATGTACAGAACAAACGTATGGACACCAAGTGGGGAAAGAGGGGGGTGGTGGTGGTGGTGGTGTGATGAATTGGGAGATTGGGATTGATATTTATACACTAATATGTATAAAATAGATAACTAATAAGAACCTGCTGTATAATAAAATAAAATAAAATTCAAAAACAAACAAACAATAAAGAAAAACAATTCTTGGTAAACATTAAAGAAATTACCAGTATTTTTATTTGTAAGAATTTCTGATTGATTTAATAAGCAATATCCAAGAAAACTTTTAATAGCTTTACTGATGCTGAGAAGAGAGGGAATATCTTACCTATTGTAATAGGCTCAGAAATATTAATAATAATTACCTTTACTGATAGGCTTGGTTGTGTCTCAAACCATTTTTCTCATTTTGTGCCCACAGTTCAATTAGCTAATACTTTCTACATCTTGACAGCCTGGGTCACTGATGAGGTTAACTAAGTCCTTGGATTTTATTTGATATTAATGTATGCCTACTCATCTTTATTCTGCAAGTACCTATTTATCTCAGATTGTTCTAAATCTAAGAGTCATTGACTCAGCTCATAAATAGGAATGCATAGAAGAAGCTCTATTTCAGCATCTTGTCTAGCACTGCCATTCTGGCTTTGCTTTTGATGTTCTACCAGCAGATGAATTCTTGCTCTTGAACTCCAGCCTCCATTTGGCTATTTCCGTTCTTATGCTCCATTTTCCCACTGCCAGTCTCTGGAACTCAGATGTCCTGGGTTTGTAAGTTTGTTTTGGTCATTGACCAAACAGATGAATCTCCTTGAAGTGGAAGCATATTCCCATCTGGACCTAAGCAGGTCGCCTGTCCATCTGAGTCTTTGTTAAGTTATTCTCTATCTTAGATATCCACTAACTGCTTGCCTTTTTCTGCTAGAATTGGCATGCCAGATGCCAATTTTCTTCAACCTTGTCTAATAATACTGTTCTTCTTCATGTCTTTCCTTTGTGACTCATACCTAGGCATCACACTCTTAGCATTAGAGACTATTTTAGTTAGATATTATGAAATATTTTCTTGAACACCTCCAGTGATCAGAAGCACAGTATCTTCTAAGGAACTCAATTCCATTTTCATTATACTTTTGTTAGAAAGTTCTTGACGTTGACAAAAACTGCAATCGCTACATAATCAATTGGTCAACCTTTAAACTTCACTTCCTATGCCTCCAACTAATTCCCTCTAGAGCCATACTCCAACAATTCTTTGACCCCATGAGAATCATCAACCCATTGATCCTACTGCTTTTGTTCTATCCCTCATTGTCCTTATGTATTTTCTTGTCTCCTAAACCAGCTTATAATTCATGGATAATCATAGTTACACTTGTATACACTGCAAACTCCTTTACCTCTCTCCAGTTTATCATATTCATTTGGCAAAATTCTAACCCAGATTAAGTCCAATTCTTAATCAGGCTGAGCCTACATCCATTTAGCTGAATGTGGCTGGATAAAAACTCACAGTCATACCAACTAGTGTCTTTAATGGTGTCTGGAAACCTAATTCATTCTCTTTCCTACTATCTTAGATGATTATTAAATCTTTTCTTTCCTCAAATATGAAACTTTTTCACATGCTCAGTTTCAGCAGAAGACCTTAACTCCTGTTTTGTCTAAAAACTGAAGCTTTCAGAAAAGAACTTCCACAAGCTCCTACCACTATATCTGCCCATGCATCTGACTCTGTGTGCAAATATTCTACTTTCTCTTCTGTTACTATGAGTGAATTATCTGTGTTCCTAGCTAAGACCAAGTCCTTTATGTGTACCTTAGATTCCATCTGCCCTTACCTACTCAAAGACATCTCCTTTCTCTCCAGCATCACCATTTTTCTCCTCTCTAGATCATTTATCAGCATATAGACATGCTATTATTTCTTCCATATCTTGATCTTATTTTCCCTCCAGCTATTGCCTCATTTTTATCGTTCTCTTTACAGCAAAACTCCTTGAAAGAGTCATCTACTTTTGCTGTCTTCAATTTCTCTCCTTCTGTTCTTTCCTGAACACAAATTAGGTTTTCACCCCCTCCGGTGAAACTGCTCTTGTGAGGATCATCAATGACCACAATTTTGTTAAATACAATGGGAATTTCTCAGACCTAATCATACTCAATTTATAAATAGCATTTTACTCAGTTGATCACTCTTCCTTGAAACCACTTGATACTTGGCATCTAGAACTACCACACTCACCTCACTTTCCTTCTTTCTAGCCATTCATTTCTCAGTCTCTGTTGGTTCCTTTTCATCTCATCCATCTCTATAGATCACAGTGCCCAGGGCAGAGTTCATTACTTGGATTTCTCTTATTTTTCTACCCTCACTGTCTATGTGCTGATATTCTCTTGTGATGGTGATGACTTTAAATACCACCTTATACTAATAACTCCAAAATTTATACCTTAATCCTGTTCCTCTCTAAATTCTAGACCAACATATATGTCTACTTAACATTTCCACTTGGAGATTTAACAATGAACGCCTCAAAATTAGCATGTTAAAACCTGAGTTCTCCTTCACTCCCCACCAATGTTCTTCTGTCTGTCCACATCTCAGTGACGATAATTGCATTTCTAGCTGCTAGAGCCTAAACACTTGATGTCAATGTTGTTTCCTCCATTTCCCTCACACTCCACAGTAGCAAGTTCTATTGACTCTCTTCAAAACATATCCTGAATTTAACCACTTGTGACAACCCCCAGTGCTAGTCTATGCATTTCTTGCCTGGATTATTGCAACAGTCTCCTAAATGGTCTCGTGTTTCTGCCCACTCCCATTCTCAGTCAGTAACCATAGAGATCCTGTTAAAAATGTAAGTCATATTATGTCATTTCTCTTTTCATTCAAAACTAGATCCTGCAGGGTCCCATGTAATATAACATCCATCACTTCTCTGAGCTAACTTCCTATTCTTCTCCTCCTCTTCCTGTATTTCCAGCCACTTCATTTTATCACTATTCGTCAAGCACTCTAAGGAATCTGCTTTCTTGCTCAGGTTTTTGCAATTGTTTGTCCTGCCTGAAAACTCTCCCATAGATGTTCTCAGGGCTAAACCTTCGATTCTTTCAAATCTTCCTCAAAATTACCTCCACAGGTGACTCCACCCTTCTACTAACAATTCATATCCCTTTCCCTAGCTTTATTTTTTTTCTTTGTCAACCTGTCATCTAACATATCTTTTTATTGTTTGCCTTTTCTCTATTTCAACACAAGCTCCATGGGTATAGCATGTATTGCTGGCTCTCTGTGTGTGTGTGATTTTGTGTGTATGCATATTGTGATTTCATCTGTCTTGCTTATATTGCTAAATCTAGGATAGTTCTTAGTAAAAAGTGGTTTCTACATATATTTTCTAAATAAATGAATACATAGGAGGAAGAATTCAAACTAGGCTTATCTTTCAAAAAATTCATGTAATTTCTATTTAAATTGTAGTCAGCAGTCACCTAAACAAATACATTGAGCTCTAAGCTGTATACTAGAAGACATGCTGATATAGAGTTTACATTCTTGCTGGAGAACAGCTGAAGCCAACAATAAGTAGCAGAAATTGGCTTATAATTAATTGCTAATGATATAGTACTGATAACAAGTCCCAAGAAGGGGAAATGAATAAGATATAAAGGAATCCATTATAGTTTCAAAAAGGTGGTGTAGTTATTAAGCTGATTTAAGTGATGGGTGATATTTAGCCAGATAATGAGGATAAAGCATGAGTTAGATTGGAAGGATGTTGGAAACCTGACTAATTAGAATGGCTTAAGAGTGAAATCGGGGAACAAATTTTAATTTGGTGATGGTATTCCAAGAAAAATACAGAAGCATACAGTGTTAAATTGATAATTAGAGTGTAATAATAGACCCCAAATTTTACTGTATAACCAGGTTTCCTGATTATTCATATTTGTAGAACCAAAACAGTTAAATTTTTCTTTGTTACACATATACCATAATTATCTTCTAAAAGATGCACACCACCCATTAAGCCTTCATTCTATAACCTTACTTAGAGTGAGCTTTATTTATGTCTTTTTTCTCATCTAAACATAAATTCCTTAGTATTTCTTATATGTCATTGCTCCTAATGTAGTGCTTTCTGTACAGTCTCTGATTTACTTTGGGCTTCTTTCTTCTCATTACCAAAATAAGATATTAAGGTCTACAGTGTGTGGAAAAGAAAAATGACAAAAACTTTTATGAATTCTTTATAAGACAAATCATCAGTAGCTATGAAAGTATTAATCTATTGTTCAGTGTAAGTTTGGTACAACTATTTAAAAAATGTTCAGAGGAAAATAAATTCTATTTTATTTATTTACAGAGTCACTTTATAAAGATGATTTTTCTTTCTTATTTTCTTAGTTTCCCATGTGTTTAGACTCTAGATAACTATCTAGTACCTATTTGTCTTGTCTTGTACCTCACAGGATGATGGAGGAACCAGAACACTGATGGAAATCACCTCATACAACAAGATTGGTTGAAGGTAAATCAAGTAATGACACAATATTTGTCAAATATTGGAAATGTATGACTACAACGAACATTGATATTCATGAAACTTGGTACAGTGGAAACTAAATGCTTTAAGAGGCCATCTTATAGTTTCCAGAGGTCACTCATTGTGTCCAACATATATAACTTTAAAAATCATATATAAATGATATACAAAAATCATATATAAAATAATTATATATAAACAAAATTAAATTTGTATCACGTGTCAATCAATTTGAAAGAAAGCAATATGTTTAACATTTAATCAACAGAAAATACCCAACTAAATGAGAACGTGCTAGAAAGAGCAAAATTTTGGACAACCTTGCCAAACAATGTACTGCATTTGATTTTAGGAAAATGGATTAGTTGGATGGAATCAATGAAAATATTGAATTGCATCCTGGGGAACTAGCAGTACAGGAAAGAGAGGATTTGGCTAAAGATAAAATTGAAGCAACTGATATAAATGTGCTTTGAAATGATATAGCTTATCAAAAAATCACTATGTCAAGATTGGAAGCTTAGAATGATGATTAGAAATGGGTTCCACTTCAGGCAGTTGGCTGGCAGTCTTTCTTGCATGGACTCACAGCTAAAATGGCTTTTGTCACCTGCTGAAGCTCCTACCTTACTTCCTTTAACTGCTAAAAGAAATGTAAATGGTTGTATTAGGCAAGAGAAATAAGGTTTATGCTACTAATAACAAAATAATTGTAGTAAAGTTGAATATGAAAACATAATAAGCATTGATGTTCTAATACTGTGTTGATTTTATTTCTGTATTTTTCTAATGACAATGCAGGTCTCAGACAATCTTCCTGAATTATTGTAACTATTTTAATTGCTCTCCCTGCTTAATGGTTGCCCCTCCCTAAATCAATTCACTCCAGAGTGATCTTTTACTCTGTTTTTAAAACTCATCAATAGCTTCCCACTATCCTTAGAATAAAGTACAAATCTTACTTCACCTAAGTGTATCTCTCCAGCTTCTATCTCTTACCCCCCAAACACCCACCTCATTTACTCACACAGTCACTCTGGTTCTTTTCACAGTAAACTTCCTTCAGTTTCTCAAATATGTATACTCTCCTACTAATGCTTCAGAGGGAGCAGAGGCATGACTTCTCTGGAAATCTTTGCAAGACACCCCATCTATCCTATGTATGTGCAATGATAGCATCATATTCTTCCCCTATCAGCACACTTGCCATATCATTGAATAATAATTACTTTGTAAATTAATTTATTTTATACCCCTAGACCTGGAGTTCTTAACAATTTTGGGTATCACGAACATATTTAGTATTCTGGTGAGGTCTTTTTAAAGGCATAAGATAGATTACTTAGGATAACAAAAGAAACCAGTTATATTGAAATAAAATTTCAAGATATCAAAATTGTATTTCAAGATATTGAAATATAATTTCAAGATATATTGATATACTAATATATTTGCTTTTTAATTATTGCATTGAGTAATAAAACCTAGTGGCATGTCAATAGCAAACAACTTAAAAATTATGATGAGCAAAAATGATACTTTCAGATATCTGTAGCACTGAAAAGTGTTATCTCTGATTTTTAATGGTGACAGAGTCACAGGTATACTAATACCTCTGCGATTTGTGGCCTATATTAATAATTAACTTTAATGCTAATTTTCAGTTACAGGTTAGGAAATATAAAGATGTCAATTTTTCCCCCCATACTAGTTTACAACCCCTCTCTCGCTATCTTAGGTTAAAACCTCTCTACACGTGAGTCAACTCAGTAAGGAGAGGCACCAGATCTGTCTTGTCTATCATTGAATCCCCATTTTTTTTTACTATATAACCATATAGCAGTAACTATAATATAACTACATATATAACACTTTCTGTTTTAGGTGTTGGAGATGGAGCTGTGAATAATAAGACAAAAACACTCTGTCTTATGGAACCTTCATTCTAGTGGGAGAGGAAAGCACATCATAGACATTCATATTGTTTCTGGAAATGAATGTTCCTCTTTTGCTTTGACCTCTTCTAAGATCAATAAGTGCCTACAAACTGCTACTATAGCAGTTTCTAGTCAGGTATTGACGTTCTGAATTAATTGGCTGATAATAAAGAGATCATTTAAAAATGGAGAGAAATTGTTATTGCCCTTTAAAATATACATTTTCATAACTGTCTGCTCATTTAGGGTTTCTTGATAGAGAATCATAATTCCTACATCTTCGTGTCCTAGCTTATGCAATTCTCCCTTGAGATCCTACTCTTCTTGGTTAACTACTAACTTTTCAAGACTGAGATACCACTTACTCTGAGGAGATTTCTTTCCAATTCTCCCCACATAGCTTCACCACTCTGGTTTGGAATTCTTCCTTGGTGTTCAAGTAGTACTTTGGGCATATCAATTTTTGAACAGCTGACAGACAGGAGTGAAATTATCCGCCTGTGTATTCATAACCTCGTTTGCCTTCCCTTAAATTATGTGACCCTCTGTCTCTGCTAGACTACAAGGCCCTCAGTAAAGCAGGCACATTGCTCTCCCTACTGAAGCACTGCTTCTGAATTCCCTGTGGGGATGAAAACCTTTCAACTCTGAGAACATTCATTCTTGCTTTATTGAGAATGTTTAAAGGTCAATTTTAAGAGAGGTAGCAGAATGCCTGTATTTTGGGGCTCTCAAAACTCCAAATGACATTATATGCACTTTTTGAGCTCCTTACTGTTGGATTCTATGGGCTATCTCCCTGTAGGACAGGGACTCAGCAGGGATTGTGTCTAGATATTGTGATCCTAATACCTGACCTGCATTATACCTCATCCTCTATTTACCCGTGAGGAGGTATAGAATAGGGACTGTGTAGTATCCTTATTACTGTCTATATCTTTAAAGGTATAGGAAATGGCGTTGGCTTCAGGTATACTCCCAAGGGATGTGCCAGACCTCACTTACATCTACTTTGTCTAGCCTAAAATCCCAGGGAGTGGTAACCCACTCTTATTTTATTTATATCTCCAGGAATTAGCACAGTGCTCAGCAAGGGCAGTAGTTAGCTAGAAATGTTTCCTGAAGTGAACCAAAATGACTTTAACAAAATTATGAGATTTCTAGTCTGCTGGCACAAGAAAATGTTTTTCTGTTGATAATGCACAATTTTCCTTAAATAAGAGAATAAAGGAACCTGTGAGAATCTGATATGTTTTTGGCTGTATTACTTAAAAATCTTAATAATTTAATTTATGGGTAGACAATAGGGATGATATGCCACCTAACTTTGTATTTTGGATCAATCAGTTGGTAAAATGGCATAGCCTTGACCAGATGCCTGATTGGTACTTTAAATATCAATTTAAGAAGTTGGTGGATGAGGAAGACCCTTAGCTCAACCCCGCCATGAGCACAACAAAATTACAACTATTTACAGAACATCTATTGATGAGAGAGACCTGAAGACTAGCAGAAAAGATCTTCTATAACTAAAGATGTAAAGAAGAAGCCACAATGAAATGGGTAGGAGGGGAAGAAATGAGGTATAGTCAAGACCCATATCCCTGGATGGGTGACCCACAAACAGGAGGATAATTACAATTGCAGAGGTTATCCCCAAGGAGCAATGGGTCCAAGTCCTACATCAGACTCCCCAGACTGGGGATCATGAACCAGGAAGATGAGCTCTCAGAATGTTTGGCTTTGAAGGTCAGTGGGGCTTACTTTCAGAAGAGCCAGAGGGCTGCAGGAAATAGACTGAACCCTTAAAAGGGTGCACACAAAATCTCACATGTCTCAGGACCCAGGGAAGAAGCAGTGATTTGAAAGAGCCTGGGTCAGATGCACCTGCTGAGATCTGGAGAGACAAAAGGCAAATGGAGCTCAACCTGGGGACACAGACACTGGAGGCAGCCATTTTTAGAAGCTTCTTCTGCCACAAGTACACTGGTACTGGCAAGCATCATTTTGGAATCCTCTCTTAACACTCACACTCAACCCTCTCAACAGCCTGATGGCACCAGTACTGAGATGCCTCAGGCCAAGCAGCTAGCTGGGTGGGACAATAGCCCCATGCACCAGCAGGGTGGCTGCCTCAGGGTACCCCTGAGTCCCCAGATGCTCTGGGACCCAGACCTACCCATTAGAGGGGCCAGAACCCAGCTCCTCCTACCAGCAGTCTAGCACCAGCTCAGGGACCCTTGGTCCCTGCAGTCAGAGACCCCACATCCTAGCTCCATACCCAAGTGGGCTGGCACTAGTCCCTGGTATCTCTAGGCCCCTGCTCCACTCACCAGTGGACTGACACCAGCTCTGAGAACCCTGTACCCTGCAGCAACAGATCCAAGGAACAAACACCACCCACCTGTAGGCTGGCAATAGGTCCAGGAAATGGCTTCATCCACCAGTGGGACGCACTAACCCTGAGATACACTGGGCCCTGGTCCCACTCATGAGCAGGCCGACACCAGCCTTAGCACCCCATTGAGCCCCAACACTTCTCACCAGCAGGCTGCACCCAGTCTGAGAGACATTGGGTCCCTAATCTAGCCACCCAGGGATCTGATACCACCCACCAGCAGGGCAACACCTCCTTTGGAACACTCTGGACCCTGTAGCCAGCTGTGTCAGGAACTGGCCTCAACCACCAGCAGGCCAACACTAAATCTGGGATACCCTGGCCACAACCAGACATTCCAGGACTCTGCACCACCCACTAGTAGGCCAGGAACAGCCTGAAGCTACACAGCCAGCCATCTTGAGACCTGGCCATGACCACAATGGCCAGCATTTGCTGCATAAGGCAGGGCTTGGCAACCAATGAAACTGTTGGAAAGCCACACTCACAAGACCGTCCACAGTAGTCAGCCTGCCACAACAGAAAGGTCCATGCAGCTCATATATGGGGCTCCCCTAGAGCACATAGCTCTTGTGACCAGAGGACTGCATTGCTGGGATGCATAGGATGTTCATGGAAAAGGCCAGTTCTCCATGATCAGGGAATATAACCAACATACCAAAAACAAAAAATAAAAATAGCAAATTAGGCAAAATGAGGGGACAGAGAATATATTCCAGTTGAAGGAACAAGATAAACCCCCAGAAGAAGAACTAAGTGAAGTGGAGATAAGCAATCTACTCAAAAAAGAGTTCAAGATAATGATCATAAATATGCTCAAAAGTACTTGAGATAAGAATGGACAAACACAGTGAGAACTTTAACAAGGGGTGAGAAAATATAAAGAAGATCCAAACAGAGCTGAAGAATACAATAATCAAAATAAAAAATATACTATAAGGAATCAACAATAGATTAGATGATACAGAGGAAGAGATCCGTGAACTGGAAGAAAAATGGAAGTCACTGAAGCTGAACAGAAGAAAGAAAAAAGAATAAAATAATGAGGACAGTTTAAGAGACCTGTGGAACAACAGAAAGCATACTAACATTCACATTATAGGGGTCCCAGTAGGGGATGAGAGAGGGAAGAGGCAGAGAACATATTTGAAAACAAAATAGCTGGAGACTTCCCTAGCCTGGGAAAGGAAACAAACATTCAGGTCCAGGAATCACAGAGAGTCCCAAACAGGATCAAATGAAAGAGGAACACACCAAGGCATATTGTAATCAAAATGGTAAAAATTAAAGATAAGAGAGATTATTGAAGTCAACAAGGGAAAAGCAACAAGTTACACCCAAGGAAACTCCCATAAGCCTATCAGCACACTTTTCAGCAGAAACTTTGCTGGCCATAAGGGAATGGCATGATATATTTAAAAGTGACAAAAGGGAAAAATGTACAACCAAGAAGGCTTTCATTCAAGAAGGCTACCTGGCAAGGCTTTCATTCAGATTTGAAGGAGAGATCAAAAGTTTCACAGACTAACAAAGAGTTCAGCACCATGAAACCAGCTTTACAAGAAATGTTGAAGGGCCTTCTCTAAGCAGAAAAGAAAAAGCCACAACTAGAAATATGAAATGGATTTAAGGAAAAATCTTATTGGTAAAGGCAAATATACAGTAAAGTTAGTAAGTTAACCACATATAAAGCTAGTAGGAAGGTTAAAAGACCAAAGTAGTAATATCATCTATATCCACAGTAAGTAATTAAGGGATACACAAAGCAAAAAGATGTAAAATATGATGTCATAACAGTAAATGTGGGTGGGTTGTAAAAATGCAAGGTTTTTAAAATGCATTTGAACTTAAGAGATCAGCAACTTAAAATAATCATATATATATAGGATGCTATATATATAAACCTCATGGCAACCACACACCAAAAATATATAATATAAATACACCTATAGAAAAGAGAAAGAAATCTGAATATATCACTAAAGACAGTAATCAAATCACAAGGGAAGATAGCAAAAGAAGAAAGGACCAAAAAGAACTACAACAACAATCCAAAATCAATTAACAAAATGGCAATAAGTACATACCTAACAATAATTACTTTAAATGTAAATGGACTAAATGCTCCAATCAAAAGACATAGGGTGGCTGAATGGATACAAAAACAAAACCCATATAGATGCTGCCTACAAAAATTTCACTTCAAATATAAAGACACACATAGACTGAAAATGAGATGGAAAAAGGTATTCTATGCAAATGAAATGAAAATAAAGCTGGAGTACCAATACTTAGACAAAATAGACATTAAAACAAAAACGGTAATAAGATGATCAAGGGATCAATCTAAGAAAAAGATATAACATTTTAAATATATATGCACCCAAAATAGGAGCACCTAAATACATAAAGCAAATATTAACAGACATGAAGTGAAATATTGACAGTAACACAATAATAGTAGAGGACTTTATCTCCTCACCTACATCAATGGACAAATCATCCAAACAGAAAGTCAATAAGGAAACAATGGCTTTAAATGACACATTAGAGCAGATAGACTTAAATGATAATAGAACATTCCATCCAAAGCAGCAGTATACACATTCTTATCAAGTGCACATGGAACATTCTCTAGGATAGATCACATGCCAGGCCACAAAATATGTCTCAATAAATATAAGAATATTGAAATCACATAAAGTATCTTTTCTGACCATAATGCTATGAGACTGGAAATCAACTACAAAGAAAAAAAATGCAAAAGATCACAAACACAGGGAGGCTAAATAATATGCTACTAAACAACCAGTGGTTCATTGAAGAAATCAAAGAGAAAACCAAACCATGCCTCGAGAGAAATGAAAATGAAAACACAATGATCCAAAAATCTATGGAATGCAACAAATTAGCTGTAAATGGGAAGTTTACTGTGATAGAAGCTTACCTCAGGAAACAAGAAAATCTTAAATAAATGACCTAATTACATATCTTATTAAAATAGAAAAAGTAGAAGAAACAAAATCCAGTTAGTAGAGGGAAAAAATCATAAATATCAGAGCAGAAATAATGATATAGGGAGGAAAATAACAATAGAAAAGATCAATGAAACTGAGTTAGTTCTTTAAAAAATAAGCAAATTGATAAACCTTTATTCAGACTCACCAAGAAAAAAAAAGACTTTCAAAACTAATAAAATCAGAAGTGAAAAAAGAGGCATTACAACTAATACCACAGAAATACAAAAGATCATAAAAGATTACTATGAACAATTATATGCTAATAAAATTGACAACCTGGAAGAAATGGACAAATTCCTAGATATGTCCAATGTCCCAAGACTGAATCAGGAAGAAATAGAAAATATAAACAAACCAATTACCAGTAATAAACTTGAATCATTAATTAAAAAACAATTCACAACAAGTCCAGAACCAGATGGCATCACAGATGAATTCTTGTAAACATTTAGAGGAGCATTACTACCCATATTTCTTAAATTATGCAAAAAATTGCAGAGGAAGGAATGCTTTCAAACTCATTCCATGAGGCCAGCATCACCCTGACACAAAACCAAATATATCACAAAAAAGAAAATTATAGGCCAATATCCCTGATGAACATACATGCAAACATTCTCAATAAAGTATTAGCAAACCCAGTTCAATGATCCATTAAAAGGATGATACAACATGATCAAGTGGGATTTATTCCAGGGATGTAAGGATGGTTCAATATCCCCAAATCAATCAATGTGATTACCATGTTAACAAATTGAAGAATAAAAATCATATAATCATTTCAATAGATGAGGAAAAATCTTTTGACAAAATCCAACATCCATTTATGATAAAAACACTCAACAACGTGGATATCAAGGAAACATACCTCAATATAATAATGGTCAAATGAAAAATCTACAGTCAATATCATACTCAATGGTGAAAAGCTGAAAGCATTTCCTTGTAATATCAGGAACAAGACAAGGATGCCCACTCTCACTATTTTATTCAGCATAGTATTGAAAGTCCTAGCCATAGCAATCAGACAAGAAAAAGAAGTACAAGACATTAAAATTGGAAAGGAAGAAATAAAAATGTCACTGTTTGTAGATGATATGACACCATAGATAGAAAATACCTGGTAATAAATTTAACTAAGGAGGTAAAAGATCTGTATTTGGAAAGCTATAAGACAGAAGAAAGAAATTGAAAACCATGCAAGCAGATGATAAGATACAACATGCTCATGGACTGGAAGAATTACTTTTGTTAAAATGATCATACCATCTAAGGCAATCTGAAGATTTAATGCAATCCCTATCAAAAAACCAATGACATTTTTCACAGAACTAGAACAAATAATTCTAAAATTTGTTGGAAACAGAAAAGATCTCAAATAGCCAAAACAATCTTGAGAAAGAAAAAAATCTGGAGACATTATGCCACCAGATTTCAAACTATACTACAAAGCTACAGTAATCAAAACAGTGTGGTACTGGCACAAAACAGACACATGGATAAATGGACCAGAATAGAGAGCCTAGAAATGAGCCCACAGTTATATGGTCAATTAATCTATGACAAAGGAGGCAAGAATATACAATGGAGGAAAAACAGCCTCTTAAATAAATGTTGTTCAGAACAGCTACATGCAAAATAATCAAACTGGACTACTTTCTCACACCATATACAAATATAAACTCAAAATAGATTAAAGACTTAAATTTAAGACCTGAAACTAAACCTTCTAGAATAAAAATAGGCAGTATGCTCTTTGATAATGGTCTTAGCAATGATTTTATGGATATATCTCCTCAGGCAAGGGAAACAAAAGCAAAAATAAACAAATGGGATTACATCAAACTAAAAAGCTTTTGCACAGCAAAGGAAGCTATCAGCAAAATGAAAAGATTGCCTACTAATGGGAGAAGATATTTACAAATGACAGATGCCATAAGGGGTTACTTTCCAAAATATACAAAGAACTTTTATAATTCAACATCAAAAAACAAATAACCAGCTGAAAAAATGGACAGAGGATCTAAATAGACATTTTTACAAAGAAGACAGAGAGATAGCCAACAGGGACATGAAAAGATACTCAACATCACTAATAATCAGGGAAATGTAAATCAAAACCACAATGAAATATCACCTCACAATTGTCAGAATGGCAAAAGGATGACAAATAACAAGTGCTGGCAATGATGTGGAGAAGAGGGATGCACACTCTTGATGGGAATGTAAATTGATGCAACCACTATGGAAAATATTATGGAGATTCCTCAAAAAATTAAATAGAATTACTATATGATCCAGTAATTCCACTCCTGGGTATTTATCTGAAGAAAATGAAAATACTAATTCAAAAAGATATACACATCCCTATGTTCATTTCAGCATAATTTACAATATACAAGATAGGGAAGGAACCTAAGTGCCCATCAATGGATGAATGGATAAAGAAGATGCTGTATATATATATATATACACACACACACACACATATATATATATACACACACACACACACAATGATTTATTACTCAGCCATAAAAACGAATGAAATCTTGTCCTTTGTGACAACATGGATTGGCATAGCGGGTATTATGCTAAATGAAATAAGTCAGACCGAGGTATATAAATAGTATATGATTTGACTTATGTGGAATCTAAACAAAAAAGCAAATGAATAAGCATAACAAAACAGAAATGGAGCCACAGATTCAAAGAACAAACAGATGGTTGCCAGAAGGAGGGGGTTAGGGAGAGGATAGAAATAAGTGAGGGAGATTAAGAGGTACAAATCAAATAAATGTCATGAGTATAAAATGTACAGTGTGGGGAATATAAATAATTATGTAATATCTTTTTATGGTGACAAATGGTAACTGGAGTTATTGTAGTGATCATTTTGAAATGCACAGAAATATTGAATCACTATGTTGTGTACCAGAAACTAACAAGAGTGTTGTAGATCAGTTATACTTCAAAAATCAGCAAACAAGCAAACATACTCATAGAAAAAGAGATCAGATTTATGTGTACCAGCAGTGATGGCAGAGGAAGAGGCAACTGAATGAAGGCAGTCAAAAGGTACAAACTTCCAATTATAAGATAAATGAGTACAGTTAAGTCCCCATATACAAATGAGTTCTGTTCCAAAAGCATGTTCATAAGTCTAATTTGTTCGTAGTCCAACAAAGTTAGCCTAGGTACCCAACTAACACAATCGGCTATATAGTACTGTACTGTAATAGGTTTATAATACTTTTCACACAAATAATACATAAAAAGCAAATAAACACCAAAAATAAATTAAACATTTTAATTTTACAGAACAGTACCTTGAAAAGTACAGTACAGTACCAGCTACATCACTGCTGCTTTTATGCTTGCTTCCAGACATACTGGGCTTGAAATATAGATACTGTACTACTGTACTCTATACAGTACTGTACAGTAAAGTACACACAAGTACAACCACTTATAGAGGATGCACACGTGACAATGTACACCAGACACATAAACTAACTTATGTGACTGGACATGCGAATGCACGTTCACACCTTTGAATGTTTACAGCTTGAAGGTTTGTATGTAGGGGACTTCCTGTACTAGGGATGTAATGCACAGCATGATAAATATAATGAACACTGATGTATGTTATACATGAAAGTTGTTGAGAGCAAATCCTGAGTTCTCACCACAAGGAAAATATATTTTTTCCATTTCTTTAATTTTGTATCTATATTATGTGATGGATGTTCACTAAACTTATAGTGGTAAACATTTCATTATGTATGAAAGTCAAATAATTGTTGTGCAACTTAAATTATACAATGCTGTATGTCAATTATACCTCAATAAAACTGGGAAAAAAATGTAAAATATCACTTTATCAGTGTCTATATCCAGTTCTAGACTATAAACCACTTGAAGACAATGTCTTAACCCATTAAATCATATTTGTTTAAATGAACAGTTTACATAAAGATCCCCCTCAAAAGATATGTATAATCATTAAGTGTCTTCCCTCTTATAATTATTGGAAGAACTAAGCAAATATCTTCAGGTATGTTAAAAATATGTGTTCTTTATTATTTTTTAATTTTTTTTTTTTTGCGGTATGCGAGCCTCTCACTGTTGTGGCCTCTCCCGTTGTGGAGCACAGGCTCCGGATGCGCAGGCTCAGTGACCGTGGCTCACGGGCCTAGCCGCTCCGTGGCCTGTGGGATCTTCGCGGACTGGGGCAGGAACCCATGTCCCCTGCATCGGCAGGCGGACTCTCAACCACTGTGCCACCAGGGAAGCCCGATGTTCTTTAATTTAAAAAACATACATCGTCAAAATACAGTTAATGTATATAAAACTATACTGGGGAGATTGACGATGTTTGAGCATCAAAGTTTTGATTAAGAGTTGTGTTGGTTTTCCATATGAAAAGGATGTAATTTATTCTTGGCAAAAAATCTTTAGAAGGATTATGATATAAATATAAATATCCAAAGCTTTTAATTGTAAGGTGTTAAGACTTTGTTTTCATTACTAGTAGCAAAAATCTTTCTTTTATAGGAACTCTCTTGACAAAACTTAGGCAAAAAAATTGCATATTTGACTATGGCCACTCCCCTTGCAAATTACTTTTTATATCTGAATATATTTAAAATATATAAAAGATAATTTATGTTCTTACTTTTGATGTTGGTTTGTTTCTTGTACTTTATATCTACTTTTTCAGATTCCACAGCCTGACATTGACTGTCATCCTACAGACTTAATAGTTATATGATGTTCAATAAAATAGTATTTTATTTCTGCTTTTCATATGAGAAGAACCAAGTGCAGTTTTACTCTATGGCATTCCTAAATATTTTTCTATTTTTTAAACATATGGCATTTATAAATAATATTTTAAAAGCATTCTGCTACCCTTATAAGGGGAAGTGATGGTTCTGCTTCTGTCTATTTCATTCAGCTAACATTAGTTTGGTTCCATGTGAACCAACTTTCTTACATGACCCTCCATGAGAATCTTTTCAGCCTTCTACATCACCTATTGATCATATGGGGAGAAATCCTTTTACTAAGCTTTAATGTTTTAGAATACAGATGACATTGCCGAAGTGTAATTCATTTTAGAATTAAATCTCTAACGTTAATTTCAAGTGGATATTCAATTAATAGCAAAATTCATATTGCTATGGCATCTCTATACCTCTGAGTGTATCATATTTCTATACTCTCTATGATGACATAATCTCTAGAAGCTGGGCCAGGTCATTCCTTTTGAACAGACGAAAGGATTACTGAGTGGCTAGTATAACTAGGAACAAGTTTTTTGTGTAGATACACGTTACAGGTAGTTGATAAGACAGGACAGGGCCAGAATTTGGTGACTGGTGAAGAAAAATAACCACTAAGAATTTAGGAATGAAATGGAGGCACCCTCCCTTAACAATGAAGATGGCAGCCTCACGTGTATATTGA
Organism: Neophocaena asiaeorientalis asiaeorientalis; assembly: GCF_003031525.2. Lineage (NCBI taxonomy): Eukaryota > Metazoa > Chordata > Mammalia > Artiodactyla > Phocoenidae > Neophocaena > Neophocaena asiaeorientalis. The sequence goes on along the minus strand of NW_020175490.1, from coordinate 3,163,589 downwards.
ATATGTAATATTTTTAAGCTTTAAAAAGTGAATTAGAAAAACAATTACAATATCTTTTATAGAAGGACTGTGTGTATGAAATTCACATTGCTTTTTGAGACCAAGCAACAAAATAGAGTATACTTGGACCTGTTACTATTGATACACATAAGTGCATATCACAACTTTTTTTTTCCTTAACACTGTGGAAAATACCTTTACTGTCTTTTGTTTTTAAAACAGCACTGTAATTCATAATTCAAATGTATTATTTTTTTTGTTGGGTCAGACCAAATTGCATCAGATAAACCCTATATTAAATGAGCCAACTTAGATGGGAAAAAAGGAGACAAAACAACCCTCAGGCATAAGCAGCAAGAAGGCCATGTGGGGTGAAATTCTTCAACACTTAAAGGGATGGAAGATTCAAACTTATCATCCATCCAGTGGGAAGGCAATACTCACAGAAGCCATTGGATCTGCTGACACAGACTTTGGGTGATGATAAATAGGGTAGAAGGCTGTCTATGTGAAAAGGTTTTTCAATGGACAGCCAATGTTCTTTAGGGCAGAAAAGCATGCAAATGATCAAGTCACATAAGAAGTAAATGAAAATATACATTATTCTACATGCAACAATCATCATTTTAGTTTGTCTCTTCAGGACTTAGCTCTTCTCACCACCTTCTTCAGATCTAAAAAACTTAAAAAAAAAAAAAACAAACAGTTCATACAGCTCAATATCAAAAAAGCTAACAACCCAATAAAAAAATGGGCAGAAGATCTAAGTAGACACTTCTCCAAAGAAGACATACAGATGGGCAAAAAGCACAGGAAAACATGCTCAACATTGCTAATTGTTAGAGAAATGCAAATCAAAACCACAATGAGGTATCAGCTCACACTGGTCAGAATGACCATCACCAAAAAGTCTACAAATAATAAATGCTAGAGAGGGTGAGGAGGAAAAGGAACCCTCCTACACTGTTGGTGAGAATGTAAATTGATGCAGCCACTATGGAAAACAGTATGGAGGTTCTTCAAAAACTAAAAATAGAGTTGCCATATGATCCAGCAATCCCACTCCTGGGCATATATACAGAGAAAAACATAATTTGAAAAGATACATGCACCCCAATGTTCATTGCAGCACTATTTACAATAGCCCAGACATGGAAGCAACATAAATATCCATCGACAGATGAATGGATAAAGAAGATGTGGTATATATATAAAAAGGAATGAGAGTGGCTGCATCCTAATAAAACTTTATTGATGAAAAATTGGTAAAGGGGCATAACTTGCTGACCCCTGAGTTTTAGAGAATTGACCTACCCAAGATGGTGGAGACGGAGATGGTGATAACAGTTACAAAAGAAGCAGCAGTAGTAACTCACATGTATAGTGAGTTTCTTGGCACAGTTGGCACAGTTCTTGGTAGACTGGGCACAGTTCCAAGGATCTAAAGTGCAATAACTCATTTAATATATATATATATATTTTTTTTTCAGTACGCAGGCCTCTCACTGCTGTGGCCTCTCCCATTGCGGAGCACAGGCTGCGGACGCGCTGGCTCAGCGGCCATGGCTAACGGGCCCAGCCGCTCCGCGGCATGTGGGATCCTCCCGGACCGGGGCACAAACTTGCGTCCCCTGCATCAGCAGGCGGACCCTCAACCACTGCGCCACCAGGGAAGCCCACTCATTTAATCTTGATAATAATTTTATGAAATAGGCACTATCTAGCCCCATTTTATACACTAAGAAACAGTATATATACAGTGGAATATTACTCAGCCATAAAATAGAGTGAAATAATGTCATTTGCAACAACATGAATGGATCTAGAAATTATCATACTAAGTGAAGTAAGCCAGACAAAGACAAATATCATATATCACTTATATATGGAATCTTAAAAATATGATACAAATGAACTTACATACAAAACAGAAATGGACCCACAGACATAGAAAACAAGCTTATGATTACCAAAGGGGAAAGGGTGGGGAGGGATAAATTAGGAGTTTGGGGTTAACATATACATACTACTATATTTAAAATAGATAATCAACAAGGACTTAATGTGTAGCACAGAGATCTATGCTCAATATTTTGTAACAACCTGTAAGGGAAAAGAATCTGAAAATATATATATATATGTATATATATATATCTGAATCATTTTGCTGTACACCTGAAACTAACACAACATTATCAATCAACTATACTTCAATAAAACAAACACACTAAATAAAACTAACTGGCAAAAATAAATAAATAAATCAAAACATTTAAAGTGTCAAGAGTAACACAATAAGCTCCTGTGTCTTGCAAACCTCTACTAAGGCCTCCACTGACTGTCACAGTTTACAATTTATAGCATTGCATCTAATTCTTTTAGTTCCCAGACTTGAGACAGAAAGGGGAAATGTAATGGAAGAATGGTATACAAGGGCATTAAGGTTATATTAGGGATGCTTCGCAATTTTATCTTTATTCTCTGTGCTTGACAGTGTAGTTTAAAAACTGGCAAGGGAGTTATAGAGGTAGCATGTCATTTCTGCAGCATGGGAGAAGATAAATAAGCTCACAGATCACCTGCTACCAGTGTCTGAAATTGAAGATGGGCAACACATGTGTTGCTAGTGATTGACACAGCTAAACAGAGCTTCCAGTTGAAGCTTAGTAAGATTTATTGCAGAATGTTGGCATGGAATAACCAAAGCCTGACATACACCAATGTGAGTTGGCTTCTATAAAGGTAACAGATGTCTCTTTGACAGGTTAGCTAGAGAAAACAGTTTTTATAGTAAAAGGATGTAGAAAAGGAGACAGAATAAAGAAATTTGGAGAAGTTCCCACCCAGCCTGTGGTTATGCAGGTGGAAGGAAAGAAAAGATTATTTTCTCTCAGATTTTGGTATTCGTTTTTGCATTTTGAATAGCTAACAGCATTTCATAGCTGTGTGAGAGTGATAGAAAAAAAATTCTGTATTTTTCTCTTCATTTGCAGAAGCATAAAGTCCCCTTGTGTGACTCAGACTGCCTTGATCATCCATCAGTGTTGCTGTCCACTATGTTTTAAAGAGGAGTGCTTCAGAAGAAGCAGCCTATTCTTCAAATTGACATTTAGTACTGTTAAGAATATCACAATGACTTCACTCAGCATTTTTGTGTGTTTGTGCTGCTGCTTTTAGTCAGTAAATCATCCTGAGTAACAATGAAATTAAAGATATTCATTTAGAGAATCTGCTTATATAAGCTTAAATTTCACTTCAACAGGTCAGAATATTATCTTCTGTGTTTTTCTTTTAAGTAATGTACACACAAATAAGATAACAATTTGAATTGTTGGTGCTGTAATCAGCTGAGGGTATGATTGACTCTAATTATTTTCCAACTGAAAAAAACAAGGGCCAAAGAGATAGAACTGTCAGCATCACAGGGCAAGTTAAGTAAAGGGCCCTTCAGGTCCAGCACTGAGGCAGATTATGTTGCAAGAACAAAGGAGGCTCCAGTAGGACACACACATCTTGTCTCTGAATACTCCGGAAATTTGTTTAAATATTCATTTTACTTGGCATACATACCGGCTAAAATTGGTGTTAGATTTTCCATGTTCTAGATGAGTTCAGAGAAAATAAAAATTAGTGGGGGCTTTAGTAGTCATGGAAGCTTCCTCAACAGTTTGAGATCTTGAGCCATTGGTAAGATTCTAAACTCAATGGCCGTTTATAGTTGCAATTCATCAGACTAGAAGCCTATATATTACTATTTTTATAGATCTATATTTCATCATACCATGGAATTAAAATATTAATTTGTCTTGCATACTTTTATGTCTTTTTGGCTTTTATCAGTTATACTTGTAATTATACAAAGTTTCATGTTTTTTTTTCCAAAAAGTGCTTATTTACCTCTTGCTTCAATTTTACCTTTAGAATGAGGGTAGAAGCCATTAAATGCTTTCGTCTACCTGTGTGTGGCTAGAAATGCTTAATTCCCACATTTGACTGTAGATATTTTAGTCATGATCCCTAATTTCCTTTGACTCGAGAATTCCAGGTTCCATCATTCAACATTTTTAAGCATAATCTTCATGTCACTGTCTAGTTTTTATATGAATATATTTTATCAGAATTTTTAATTATCAGAATTTTCAAGGGCTTTAATAGATTGTCCTTATTTCATACCTGACTTCCAGTTTTCAATCCAACCAGTCCTGAAGATATTGACTAATGATGGAAAGACTTTTTTCCCCTACCATTTATTTGCATGGATATTTGTAGTTGCTTATTGAAAGTAACAGTGATATTGTAGAACATCTTAATTCTATTAATTTTAGAATGATCACATAGGGTTTTATGGGTTTGTTTAGAATATTTTAATCCCATTTTCATACAGCATATCACAATTTCTAAAATGGTATTTTTGTCATATAGTCATTCAATTTCAATTTTATTTTTATTGAATGTTAATTTATTATCAACAATAGTTTTTGATATTAGTGTTATTAATCAAACATGGAGTAATTCCATGTGCTTTTCTTTCTTTGATTTAGGGGAGTAAATCCATGTGCTTTTCTTCTTTGTAATGAACAGTCAGTATACTCCTATTCATTAAATAGAAGTATACTATTATAAAAACATTATATTTTCAGTGCTAATGCTAATAAAACAAAGACAAAACAAACACAAAATCCCAAACTAGGGACACTGGCAATTCACTTTTTATATTTTACTACAAACAGTATTTAAACAACATTTAAAAACATTAAACTTGTATGATATCAATAATACTTGCAAGATTCTCCCCGTCTTTATCAGCTTTTCTGTTTCTGAACTTGAGAACAGCTCAATGTATAGAATTCTTCACCTCTAACAGACTGTATAATGTTGCTTACAAAATGTTTCCTTGGTCTTAGATTTGTCTAAACTCCATGACTACATGGACAACATTTTACGTTTTTTTTGTTTTCTTCAGGGGGGTCTAATACAGCTCTACACAAACAATGGGGCTTCATGTACTTTTAATTGATTGGGGAAAAATAATCACCATTGCTTATTCACTATGTCTGCTCAAATTTACATTATAAAGAGTTATATAATCATTTATTAATTGTTTTGAGTATAATCTAGTAGAGTCAAATGCCTTTTGACTCCTGTATTCACAGAAAAATAGATTTTGAACGATTCTGAAATTGTCTTTGGCTAGAACTACCAGAATAGATTCTCTCTGGTCTTTTCACCAGAATGTCAAGAATGGAAATCATTGTAATGTTTCAGCTCTGTTTTCTGAGGAGAAGCTGGGAGAGTCAGAGAACAATACCTTTATCTCCATGGGGGTGAGTGCCAGCTCTGATAGCTTTTCCTTTACCTCCTCTCTGAAGGAGATTTCTCCCTTTACATGAGGGAGTCCATTTCTCTTTTCTCAAAGTCCAAGATGCACCTTAACAGCATGTTTACAGTCTAATTCACAGTGGAACTGCTAGTGATTCGATTAAAACCACTGTTTTGTAGATTAAATCTTTAAATGGAGCTTCTCCTGCAGAGTAATGGTAACATTATTTTTAAGCTTACCTTACAAAAAAAGCAAAAGAACCTCATTTAATAAAAGACCTTGCCATGGGGCAAGATTTTTCCCTCTACTGAATTAGAAGAGAAAGACTAATATGTACTATACCTTATTTATCGTTTAATCACCAGAATTTAGCACACTACATGATACCACATCAGCACATGAAAAATTTTGGTTAAATGAATTAACCAGTGAATTAATTAACATAACTAATTAATCCAGTCTTAGATTCTGTTTAGTATGCTATCTTTCACCTAAAAAATTCACATAAGTAGAAATTAAAGCATTATAAAGGTAAGTGTTTCACAAATCAATAATATATGGAGAAGTAAAATCTACACTGCTTAAATTATTAGATTTTGAAATTTGTTATAATGAATGATCATAAAAAGAAACAATTTATTGCTTCACTTCTCTCATGAATTGTGATAATCCACTGTAATAGGAGATTCAACTCGATGTGATCTTAACGGCTGTAGCAAGGGCAATATTTTATGAAACATTGTCATAAACTGCTGATTAATAGCAGACATTTCATTCTAGGCATGAATACTTTTATCCCAGTCAGCTGATACCATTGGCAAGAGTTCCCCACTATTTTCTTTTGTTTCAATTGTTTGCTTTTAGTACTAGATTAAAAACAGAATACAGCAGTTAGGAGAGATTAGCTACCAGATGTTAAATTGAAACAAGTAACAATTGATGTTATATAACTTTAAAGATGTGAGCATAACTTGATTTATATTGTAAATTTCCTATGAAAGTACTATCATTTGAAAAAAATATTAAAAGTCCAAGCTATATCAACACATGCCTAGTTCATGCTTTAGAAATGTCTGAAGATGATGATTAGTTATAACTTCCCAAGAAACAATTTATGTCTCTTTGGTACTTTATAGCAATAAATTAAATCACTGCTAGTTAATGTATATATATTTTTTTGCGGTACGCGGGCCTCTCACCACTGTGGCCTCTCCCGTTGCAGAGCACAGACTCCGGATGCGCAGGCCCAGCGGCCATGGCTCACGGGCGCAGCCGCTCCACGGCACGTGGGATCCTCCCAGACTGGGGCACGAACATGTGTCCCCTGCACCGGCAGGCGGACTCCCAACCACTGTGCCACCAGGGAAGCCCTGCTAATTAATGTTTTATTTGTTAAACATTTTTTTTTCATTCTGTCCTTTTTGCAATGTCTTGCTTATTCCCCATTTGATATTGGAAACAAAATTTATTGCCTTTCAGACTGATATAATTGATCAATATTATAGCAATAATTAATATATGCGTACTTTACATATATATGTATTGGTGAATTTCTTCAGATTCCTGGAACCCACCCCATACACACTAAATCAGAATCTCTATTGAGAATCACAGCTATAGTCTTTCCAATTAAGTGATGCTAATCCTTTCTTTAAAATTATTTTTTCCTTTCAAAAGAGGTTATATTTTAACAGGTCCTTTCTTTTTAACAACACAGATGTGATTTATGCCAGCAAAATGTGTATGGGTAAATCTTTGACTGCAAGAAATACTTGTAAAATTTAAACTTTACATAATTTATAAATGGAAAATTGACAGTTTATTGTGGTACAGTAGAAAATATGATTTGTACAAAAAAATAAGAAATTTCAAGGAGCCTAAGTCAATCTCCACTATTTACTAAATAGCTTTTATTCATTCAACATGTACTGACTGAGTGCTCAGACATGCCCAGTACTGTGCTAATTACCAGGATTACAAAGATGAGTGAGAGGGGGACAGATTCCTGTACTCATGCCATTTAAACAATATGCTCAGTTCTAGAATTAATATTGAATTAAATATTTTAATAACAGTAGTGAATTTTTAATAGCTATTTGTCTAGCCTCTATGTAAATTATAGAAATGTAAAGATGTCTAACAGACTACAGAAAATGTTTTTTTGTCTTCCAAATTAAATGTCTTCCAAATTAAATCTGATAACACGTTCACCAAATTATATTGCAATTAATTTGCTAAACCAACATAGGGATAAATTTATGGGATAATAAATAATGCTAATAATGAAAACTATAACTTATATAGTATTTATGATGATTCAGGCACTGTTCTAAGCACTTTTAATAGATGCACTCAATCTTCCAAATCAAGTGTGTGGGGAAGGTAGTATTATTGTCTCCATTTGACATGTTAGGGTGAGATACAGAGAGATAAGCAAACCAAGTTCACAGAAATATAGGAGGTAAAGTCAGCTTGTAAATACAGGTAGGCTTGAGTTGAAGACAATTATGCTGTAATAATTCTGCTACATCTAAATCAGCTTGTAAATGATTAAACTATTTCAATGCAACTTCATAAAATTGAGTAATATTAAGCTTAATGCTGGTGCATTTTCTCAAATTAATTTTGTCTCTTGACCTTATACTTTATTGTTTCAATTATGTAATAGACTGGTAAGATATTTTCTCTTTCATACACACACACACACACACACACACACACACACACACACACTAGAAGCTATTTTATCTCTTCTTATTTGAAGGTCTGCCATATTTTGAATAGCACAATTGAGAAAATATTTTAATACTATGCCTGAATAAATAGTATTCAATATAATTTTGGAATTGCAACTGTCAGGAAGAAACATATGGATAATAAAGGAAACTTTGCAGCATTTCTGATGAGCAGCTGTTCTAGTTGGTTGAATCCTTCCTTAGGATGACCGTTATTGAGTCTTTATACTTCTGCACTGGCATTATGCATCCTCTGAAAGGAATTCAGAATTATGCAAATGAGTGGAAAGAGATCTATCTCTGTGCAATTGGATACTTCCCAGTGTAACAGCTGTGTGGGGCTAAGACTGAAAGTGACTCTGGAAGCGAAAAGATTGTGTGGCTTCGTGTTCCCTTAATTTTGGATTTAAACTTTTCCAAGTGTTTGAGAACTGCATACACTAAATTGTTCATATTAGATGAGTTGAAAATGCCTTTTAATCCACTATAATGATAAAGTTGATACATACATTTTCTTTTTTTCATAGAGAGTTAAATATTTGGGGAAAAAAAGAGCTACAATAAAAGACATTTCTCCCTGAATTATATTAATTTTGAATTTTTTCAAGGGCAGCATAGTGTTATAAAGGTAAAACCATAGAATTCAGTGTCAGAAGATCTCAATTTTATGCAAAATTATGAGTAAAGTGGGAATAACCTTTATTAAGCAACTCATGGGCTAAGTATTGATTTGAGTACTGCTATAACTTTACATTTATTATTTCACTCTATCCTCAGTCCCACTGGAGGTTTGGAAAGTTAAATAAGCAGCCAGAAAATGCTGAAGCCAGAATCCAAACCCAAGCCAGGTCTGTTTGAACCTCAAGTCCTTGACCTTTCCATAGCACACTAGCATTTCTCTTCCTGTTTATGAAGTCAGCTGGGCTTTTGTTGATGAAGAGTGGGGAGTTCCTTGGCATGATCTGAGAAGGACAAAAAGATCTACCTACAACAATGCCTAATCTCCATCCTGCTGCTTATCCATTTGATTCTTCAAATTAAGGTAGTGCTTCTCAAACTTGAGAAATCACAGACTCAAAAGAGTATCTTCAGACCTCTAGGAGTCCGTGAATCCTAATGTGAGAAACACCACCTTAAAAACTGGACCCTGTAACTTTGCTGTATGGTTTGAGGACATGTAATGGAGAGTAAAACTTCACACATTGATAGAAATACTGAAATCATGCACACTTGGTTATAAAAGGATATTCAATAACCCTTCACTAATTTTCTGTTATTATTATTGAAATAAAAGCATACATTTAAAAAGTCTCAAAAACTTGAGAATTTTTTAGTATGAAAACTTTGGGATGTGGAGTTTTGTTTCTAAGAAACTATGTTAGGGCTTCCCTGGTGGTGCAGTGGTTAAGAATCCACCTGACAATGCAGGAGACATGGGTTCAAGCCCTGGTCTGGGAAGATCCCACATGCTGCGGAGCAACTAAGCTCGTGCACCACAACTACTGAGCCTGCACTCTAGAGCCCACGAGCCACAACTACTGAAGCCTGTGTGACACAACTACTGAAGCCCACGTTCCTAGAGCTCGTGCTCCCCAAGAAGAGAAGCCACTGCAATGCGAAGCCTGCACACCTCAATGAATAGTAACCCCCACTTGTCACAACTAGAGAAAGCCCGTGTGCAGCAATGAAGACCCAACACAGCCAAAAATAATAAATAAATAAAAATAAATAAATTTAAGAAACTATGTTAACATCAAACACATCTTGGTAGGATGCATATTTATTCAGAATCATTCATTAAAAAATTAGTGCTGATGAATTTGTGAGATTGATTAGTAAATATCTAGAACTATCCTGAGGGAATGAGGCAAAAGCTAGATGTTTCCCTGTGGGAAAGAAGTCTAAACTTAGCAGGTGAAGGGTTATTGATACTACAACTGATAGAGAACTTAGCCCCAGACCAAATACACCATGTGTGACCTGATCATAACTGGTCTTAAATTCAGGAAAGGGGAACAGTTTCCAAGCTTATATTTATGATTTAGAAAATACAATGAGTTTATCTTAGGCATCATCTTCTGCTTCTGCTTCAGATTTGTTTATTTTACAATTAACAAAATTCTACTGTCTTCTCTGAATCTTTAAGCAAACATTACTTTAAAAGCCAAATACCCTTTTGTTAATTGTAAAATAAATCTGCAGTGAAGAAATAAATGCTTCACTTTTTGGAGGTGGGGAGAGATTCTTTCTCCAACCACTTTTCCCTAGACCCCCTGGGTATAATTTACCCTTGGGTGTGCTAGAAATTTAAAAGTAAGCATCTTTAGGATTTTCTATGTATAGAATCAAGTCATCTGCAAATAGTGACAATTTTACTTCTTCTTTCCCAATTTGGATTCCTTCATTTATTTTTCTTCTCTGATTGCTGTGGCTAGAACTTCCAAAACTATGTTGAATAAAAGTGGCAAGAGTGTACATCCTTGTCTTTTTCCTGACCTTAGAGGAAATGCTTTCAGTTTTTCACCACTGAGTATGATGTTAGCTGTGGATTTGTCATATATGACCTTTATTATGTTGAAGTATGTTCCCGCTATGCCCACTTTCTGGAGAGTTTTTATTATAAATGGATGTTGAATTTTATCAAAAGCTTTTTCTGCATGTATTGAGATGATCATATGGCTTTTTATTGTTTAATTTGTTAACGTGGTGTATCACACTGATTGGTTTGCAGATATTGAAAAGTCTTTGCATCCCTGGGATAAATTCCATTTGATCATGGTGTATGATCTGTTTAATGTATTGTTGGATTTGGTTTGCTAGTATTTTGTTGAGGATTTTTGCATCTATGTCCATCAATGATATTGGCCTGTAATTTTCTTTTTTTGTAGTATCTTTTTCTGGTTTTGGTATCAGGGTGATGATGGCCTCCTAGAATGATCTTGGGAGTGTTCCTTCCTCTGCAATTTTTTGGAAGAGATTTAGGAGGGTAGGTGTTAACTCTTCTCTAAATGTTTGTTAGAATTCACCTGTGAAGCCATATGGTCCTGGACTTTTATTTGTTGGGAGTTTTTAAATTACAGATTCAATTTCAGTACTTGTAATTGGTCTGTTCATATTGTCTATTTCTTCCTGGTACAGTCTTGGAGATTGTACCTTTCTAAGAATTTGTGCATTTCTTCTAGCTTGTCCATTTTACTGACATATAATTGCTTGTAGTAGTCTCTTATGGTCCTTTGTATTTCTGTGGGGTATGTTGTAAAAAACTAAAAATAGAGCTATCATATGATCCTGCAATCCCACTCCTGGGCATATATCCAGAGGAAATCATAATTTGAAAAGATACATGCATTCCAATATTCCTTACAGCACTATTTACAATAACCAAAACATGGAAGCAACCTAAATGTCCACTGACAGATGAATGGATAAAGAAGATGTGGTATATTCATACAATGGAATATTACTCATCTATAAAAAAAGAATGAAATAATGCCATTAGCAGCAATATGGATGGACTTAGAGATTATCATACTAAGTGAAGCAAGTCATACAGAGAAAGACAAATATCATATGATATCGCTTATATATGGAATCTAAAAAAAAGTGATACAAATGAACTTTTATACAAAACAGAAATAGACCCACAGACATAGAAAACAAACTTATGTTTACCAAAAGGGAAAGAGGGGGAATAAATTAGGAGTTTGGGATTAACATATACACACTATTATGTATAAAATAGATAACCAACAAGGACCTACTTTATAGCGCAGAGAACTATACTCAATATTTTGTAATAACCTATAAGAGAAAATAATCTAAAAAAAAAATATATATATATGTATGTATAATTGAATCACTTTGCTGTACACCTGAAACTAACACAACTTTGTAAATCAACTGTACTTCAATAAAAAAGAAAATAAAAGAAGTTATACAAATGGGCAATATACACATATATATATATATATATATAAAATAGAGGATAAAGAAAGTTCCCCAGAGAAAAAAATTCACATAATCAATTAAAAAAATACTCAATCTCAAAAAAAAGTAAGCGGAAGTTACACTGTGTATTATTGCCCTAGGTGATTCCTATGAGGTTTATAAGCGACTTTTAAAAGACTTGTGAGTTGAATTTAAACTAGCTATAAATTGAAAGAATACCAGTGGGAAAACAGTTCTTTTTTCCTGTAGGATCTAATTCTATACAGAAGCATTAATTTTTATTTTCCATGAGTAACGAAATAATCACTGATATAAAATGAAATGTACCCCCAAAATTGTGAAACAAAAATTAAAAAAAATTAGTTATGCAATTTATATATCTAGAAACTTCATCTTTGATTAAAAAAATTAGACTCTGAATGGTGGAATTAAAAAAGAACAGGAATGGGACTTCCCTGGTGGTCCATACACATAGAATCCCCCTTCCAGTGCAGGGGATTGCAGGGGATGCGGGTTCAATCCCTGGTCGGGGAACCAAGATCTTACATGCCGCAGGGCAACTAAGCCCATGCATCACAACTACTGAGCTCACGTGCCTCAACGAGAGAGCCTATCTGCCGCAGAAACTACAGAGCCCACGCTCTCTGAAGCCCGCGTGCCACAACTAGAGAGAAGCCCGTGCGCCGCAACAAAGACCCGACTCAGTCAAAAAAAAAAAACGAAAATAAATAAATATTAAAAAAAAGAACGGGAGTTTGTATGGGTGAACAAAGATAGGAGAAGAACTAGAGATCCACAGCTAAGATGTCCCTGTCAGAGTCGAACACCTAGAAGACTTTTAAAGCCTGAGGGAAGGCTACACATGAGGAGACTACTGTAAGCAGGCAGTCAGGGTAGACTTGAGGCATTCATCTCTTTGAGCATTAATCAGTGCTCTGTAATTCCATTATCCTAATACTTTTATTCTTTTAAGTAACCCCTTGAGTCAACTGATGCCCCATTGAAAACAGACATTCCATAGTTTTCAAACAACTGCTATTCAATTGAAATGCAAAGTCCATAAATGTGAGCTATTGACTATAAATGTGGACATTATTCTTACTTGGATAACTTACTATGATAATATAAATGGAGTATGAGCTGAGATCTATACTCTGAACATTGATGGGACTTTTAATAATGTTTTCCTATGTTTGGTTTGTGTCTTAAACAGCTCCCCTTTTACTTAGTGATTTAAAGATTTTATTTACATTCACTTAATAAAACTAGAAAGACATTTGTAAAAGATGTGTGCATCTTTGCAAAAAATATATTTAGGGGTTTCCACATGGCACAAATGATCCCCTTTTTTGAACATACAATCTATAAGATGGGTTCCCTGAATTTATGATGAAATAATATTCAGTAATAGAAACTAGAAGGCTTTTAAAAGCATCAGGGAAACTACATACGAGGAGACCATTTTCTTTAGTTATTTGGACAACCGGAATTCCTTACCAAATCTGGACCAAGAATTCCATTTAACAGAAATTTGGAATAAAAACTAAGAGGACCTAACCTAGTTCAGTCTGGCTTAGTCTCATGAATCAGTATCTGTGGAGTGACTATCTTTGACCCATTTTTGAAATATAGGAACTATGATTGAAAACCTGAAGCAGAAGAGAATCCTCCTGCCTGGCCTGGTGATTTTTCAGTTCTTTGTCCCTTTCCCTTACTGAGGCCTCTTTGTATTCCTGACTTTGGGACCAATGAAGCACCCATGCACACTCACTGTCATCACTTTCTGTTACTTTCAAGTGAGGGGTTGTGAGAAGTAACACGTTTGGGACTGTTTTGGGACTGTTATTGTACTTTAATTATTCCTATGAAATTGTACTTTGGGACTGTTATTGTACTTTAATTTTCCTATGAAAATTATTGAGATGAATGGCTGTCACTCTAATATGTAAAATGGGTTCTAGAAGCTGAACTTTCCTGGCCTTCTTTTATATTTCCATGAACTTAGGCTTCATCCTGATGGTATTTGGAATCATAAAGATTTTTTAAAAGACACTATTTGATTAATGTGTTATTTGGAACACCACTGAAACAACGTTAAAGATTTTCCTGAATGATTATGCAATAAAATGAATAAGGACTTATTTTAATCAGATGAATATGAATTTTATTTAAATAAAATATGAGAATGTAAGTCAAGATGTATGAATATTAAATAGAATGTTTCATCTCTACGGGGAGGGAATGGGGAACTATTTAGCAATAAATAGGTAGGTGAAATTTTCTTTCAGTTTTATTAATCACATATATTAATTTCTGCCCTTGACTGCATTATTTATTTTTCTGCATGTTTAACTTAGGTATATAATGTGTGTCTTTTTGTTTTTTAAGCTTCTTGAGTTGAAAGCTTAGTTTATTTGTATCCAATTTTCTTGTTTTGTGATAAATGTCTTCAAAAATATGAAATTTCTTCTCAGTACAACTTCAGTTACATCCCACATATTTTTATAATTTACATTTGGAAATAATTTTAACTTATGGAAAAGTTGAAGAATAAAAATAATACAAGAGGGCTTCCCTGGTGGCACAGTGGTTGAGAGTCCGCCTGCCGATGCAGGGAACACAGGTTCGTGTACCGGTCCAGGAAGATCCCACATGCCGCGGAGCAGCTGGGCCCATGAGCCATGACCGCTGAGCCTGCGTGTCTGGAGCCTGTGCTCCGCAACGGGAGAGGCCACAACAGTAAGAGGCCCGTGTACCGCAAAAATAATAAAATAAAATAAAAAAATAATAATACAAGAAAGACCCAAACGCCTCT